>NC_090064.1:15766132-15893632 GCF_038355195.1 Osmerus mordax
CTTTTTGCACCCGAACGCAAAAGACTGCTTCACAGGTCTTCCATCGCGCCTCTGCCCTAATGGATCCCTGAGATGGAGCCACACTGTTTGGAGCCACACACACACACACACACACACACACACACAGACACACACACACACAGACACACACACACAGACGCACACACACACACACACAGACACACACACACACACACACACAGACGCACACACACACAGACACACACACACACACAGACGCACACACACACACACACACACACACAGACGCACACACACACACACACAGACACACACACACACACACACACAGACGCACACACACACACACACAGACACACACACACACACACACACAGACGCACACACACACACACACAGACACACACACACAGACGCACACACACACACACACACACAGACGCACACACACACACACACAGACACACACACACACACACACAGACGCACACACACACACACACACGCAGATGTGCAGCGATGGCTATTAGGCATGATTTGTGGGATTTGTGTGTGGGTGTGTGTGTGCTGAGTCAGTCAGGAAGGGACAGACCTGAGAATGTACAGAGCAGACTTGGAGCAAGAGCAGCCATTCCGTTTGTGTTGGCCGTGAAATCTCTTTTCTGCATTTCCTGAGAGAGGGGTGTGACTGGGCGAGGGCCAGCCCTGTTTCTGTGGAGGTTTTAACATTGTGTTTATTAATGCTTTGGAACTAGTAGTCCTGCAGGCGTTTAGGCTTCCTCCATTCATCCTCTCTCTCTCTCTCGCCCTCTCTCTCTGAATTTCTTTACCATCTCTCTCGAGTTTCTTGTATCCTCATACTCAAGGCCTGTACCCTGCAGGTGTGGGCTGAACAGAGGCCTGTTACCTGCAGGTGTGGGCTGAACAGAGGTCTGTTACCTGCAGGTGTGGGCTGAACAGAGGCCTGTTACCTGCAGGTGTGGGCTGAACAGAGGTCTGTTACCTGCAGGTGTGGGCTGAACAGAGGTCTGTTACCTGCAGGTGTGGGCTGAACAGAGGTCTGTTACCTGCAGGTGTGGGCTGAACAGAGGTCTGTTACCTGCAGGTGTGGGCTGAACAGAGGTCTGTTACCTGCAGGTGTGGGCTGAACAGAGGCCTGTTACCTGCAGGTGTGGGCTGAACAGAGGCCTGTTACCTGCAGGTGTGGGCTGAACAGAGGTCTGTTACCTGCAGGTGTGGGCTGAACAGAGGCCTGTTACCTGCAGGTGAGAGCTGAACAGAGGCCTGTTACCTGCGTGACGTAGCTCTGCTCCTCTCCTGCCCACAGGCAGCCTCGCAAGAATCCCAGCGTGGCGTCTCAGGACGCGTGGGAGCACGTCCCCCCCGCCCGGCGAGGGCTTCCAGTCGGCCAAAGAGAACCCCCGCTACTCCAGCTACCAGGGCTCTCGCGGCCCCGCCCCCAGCTCCGCCCCCGCCCCCAGGAACGGGTACCTGGGCGCGGGCGGCGGCTTCAACGCCCGCGTGATGATGGAGACCCAGGAGCTGCTGAGGCAGGAGCAGAGACGCAGGGAGCAGGAGAGCCAGGCCAGGCTGCCGCCCACACAGGAGAGCCCCCCCCAGCAGCTCCTTCCAGACCCATAGGGACGCTACTCCAGCCCCAGGCTCTGCCCCGGGCCTGGTCCCTCCAAAGGGCCCCTACAGGCAGGATGTGCCCCCCTCCCCGAAGCAGCTGGCTCGGCTCAGCAGGATGCAGATGCCAGAGAAGGGACGGCCTTTCTACTCCTGAGGGGGGTGGAGGATGAGAGGAGGAACGTTTGATCGATCCACAGCAATAATGGAATAATCTGAATCTTCTGTGGTCTACGGGATGAATTTATTGGATGCAAGTATTTTGATGTCTGAAATGTGGGGGGGGGGGGGGTAGACTGCATATGTGTTGTGTCTAGACATCATCCAAACGAGTGCCTTGTGGTCTAATGACTGTTGAGTCTGGTGTTGTCTAATCTCTGTACCCAGAAGTTCATTTTTATATGAATTCAAAAGTCTGATTTGGGAGAGTAGGCGTAGCTCCTCATTAAGATGTGTGTGTGTGTGTGTGTGTCAGATGCTGACAGGCTGTGAGGTTAGGCAGTGTGGTTGACCTCTGGAGCCAGAGCAGGGTTTGGACACAACTCCAGAGCTTACAAGAAAATCCCTCTTGGTGTCAGATGCCCTGCTTAGAAATAGACCCTCTCTCTTCATCTCTCATTCCCTTTTTTCTTCACTCTTGCTTTCATTTTCTCTCTCTTTTCTTTATCATCTCCCTCCCAGCTTTCCCTCTAATTTTCTCCTCCCAGTTTTAAACTGGCTCTTATGAACACAAGCACACTCCCTTACTGTTAGACAGTATATCTCTCCATTCTCTCCTTCTGTTGCGGTTTAGATCTCCTTTCCCTGGGATCCCCCTGTCCCTCTCTGGGGACAACATAGGGTCTAAACGAGGTCAGGTTTGGGTTATTAATGAATGCACCTCATGAAAAATGGATCTGTGTGGCGTCCCAAAGGATTAGAGGGAGGGAGGGAGGGAGGGAGGGGAGGGAGGGAGGGAGGGAGGGAGGGAGGGAGGGAGGGGAGGGAGGGAGGGAGGGAGGGAGGGAGGGAGGGGTGGAAGAGGGGGTGAAGACGGGCTGTGATGTAGAACTGCCTTATCTGGGCCAAGCCTGTGAGAGTGTAACCCAAGCCAGGCGTAGCTGACCAGACCTACTCCTTTCCACTGAATATTTTATCGTGGATCCTGGGAAGCCACAAATGCCACCCAGACACTCCCTCCCCCCTCCCACATAGCCACAGGAACGTGACCAGTTTGACGACCTGCAGTCTCAATGGGGTCATTTGATCAAAACAAGCACTTGTCACTCGTGTTTTAAAAGTCTTTATATTTTACCTCCTTTCTATAGGTTTGAGAGAATGTGTGTGTGTGTGCGTGTGCATGTTATTGACACTGTGTGTGTTGTCGTATGTTAACAGTGCCTGTAATAGGACGCTCCCATGGCGGTGGATAAGTATTGGCGGCAGTGTAACAGATTAGGTGATGACACGGCACTTTGAGAGGAGAAGTCTGGGAAGAATGACCTGCAAATTGTCTTTTCCCCTGAACTACTCTCTCTTTCTCTCTCCCTCCCCTTCTCTCCCCTTTCCCATTTCTATCTCTCTTTTTTATCTTTCTCCCCCCCCTCACCTCCCTTTTGGGGTAGAGAGGTCTTAGCACGCAGAGACACAACAGCTGTTGTCGGTGCTTGATATTTCCACATTCCATGTGTCTCTGGTACGACAGGGAAGAGGTTCAAGTGCCTGCTAAATCAGAGAGTGGGATTCTGTATGCAAAATTGAAACTATAGTAATAATTCCCCTCTTGCATTATTTGTGTTTTGTAATAACAGTCCTTTTTAAGCGTGGCTTGTTTCCGAGACACATGGAACAGTCCCACGGGCAGCAGTGTGAATCATGAGACAAACGCCGTGTTGTGTTTTTATAAGACTCTTCATGATCTGTATTTTGGTACGGGGTTGCCACGGTGACTAAGGTAAGCACAGTGCAATTGGTTTCTTTTACATGGTGTAATAAAACTATATTTAGCCTCTGTCTCTGTATGTACATATCAGATTTTACAATAAAGAAATGTTTATAGCTGCCTTTGTTGTGATTCTTTGTGTGCCAGCTTGTTCTGACGCAGGGTTAATCAGGTGTGGAGGAAGAAGAGGGCCCACCTATACCTGCCATGAGCTCCTCTGTTTACATTTGGTCATTTAGCAGACACTCTTATCCAGAGCGACTTACAGTAAGTACAGGGGACATTCCCCTGAGGCAAGTAGGGTGAAGTGCCTTTGGTCAGTTGATGAACTAGTCTGGACTTGACAAAGACGGTTGGATATTTTAGTTACTTAAACTTGCATGTTTTTCTTTCCAGTTTCATGTGAGATTTCCAAACACAGGGGAGAACTATCAGGGCCCTCTATGCCCTCAGAGAGGGGCCTAATATATTCAAAAAATATATATTTAAAAAGTCATCTGTTATTTGATCAATTCATAATTTGACAATCTAAAGACAATGTTTCTGAAATAAACCCTTCAATCCTGCCTATTCAGATTGTGTTGGAACGTGAAGTTAAATGAAAAATCCCCTCTTGTCACGCTTTCAGAATTTTTGCTGCCTCCGTTGGGAGGAAAAAGCTATGCAGCTCTGTGATTGGTGGTCCAGCTATGAATTTACAGAGGGACGATTTATTGGTAATTCAATGAAAGACTAATTTCCATTGACAGTAAAATTTACCAATCATGTCTTCCCTCTAAATGGGTGGGCTTTGTTATCGCTAACTTTATGACAAGTTCCGCCCGCTGTGGGGAACGCGATCACAAGCTAATAAACTAGCTAACGCTAGCTTGTTCGTTCGTTGACCCAGCCATCAACCAATTCATCCAAAAGGAAAGGAGAATGGACTTCATTTTCAAGTAAAGATCATCAAAGGTAGGCTATGTTATTTAAAAACTTTTCGGACGCTGTCCCAACTGATTTGTTTCCAGCCACCGCTGCCAATGTTTTGTAGACTTAGCCTAGCCTATATGTTATAGTGTTGTGCAGAATGACCGGTCAATCTGTAGGATAAATGTGCCAACGTAACATTATGCACAACTACCGTAAATAGTGCCGCGAGGGTTGGCTCATAGTGCGTGATCACCAACACAATTTCATGTGGTAGGCCTAATGCTGTGTGCTGTATTGTGTTTTTTTTCCGAGGAGTAATTGGGGTCAGAGGACCAAGGTTTAAGAGTTGCGGAATGCATGTACTGCATTCCTACACCAAGTCACCTCATATTTGTCTGGCTATGAGGGTTTGTTAAACAAAATAAAACTTGCATTCTGGAGAGAATACATCTGCTGTGCAGCTTAAATGTGGCCAACACATTGGAGCAGAGGAACAGGAAACAAGGAAGTGAAGACCTACATCCTTCCTGTCTCTTTCATGTTCTCCCTGATAGAAGAGTCTGAAGTCGACTGGGAGCGATCTTGGAGTGGGCATGCTGCCTCGTGTTTTAATAGGACACTTACTGACTTAGTCACATAGACAACACTCGTACGTATGCCGTTCAACCCAAAGAGGAAGGTCGGTTTTACTGAGGGCTGGCGAGGGGTTCGTAGGAAAGTCATCATTCAAACATCATTCTTAGCTAGGAATTCAGATCTGCTTTAAAAGGATCCATCTGTTGAGCGGGCAGGAGGAGATGGCTACGGACTGTGTTCATGAGGCGGCAGGCCAGGGCAGGGAGAGAGAGAGAGACATACCCTGTCTCTCACTGCAGGGTCAGGGCGGACGAGCAGGTGAGAGAGAGGGAGGAGCGAAGGGAGGATATGTTTCAGACAGTTGGAGTGGTTCTGTGAAGACTCACCCCTTAGGAACACTTTTATGAGGGGAGATTCCCAAGACTATCCTCCAAAAGAACTTTACTCTACATCACACTAACAGCCTGTGTGTCTTTGTTATACCATCACAGAGAACCACTTGACAAAGACAGCTCAAAATGGCTGCTTCAGTGCATTAAAATGAGATAAAGAAATTATATTGCACTTCGTAACAGAACAAGTGACACCAGATAGTGGGGTGACTTTAGGTTAGTGACCCAACGCATAGCTCAGGATTAGTTTCATTGCAGTGACAGTCATTGTTGTACAGTACAATAGCCTAAAACTGACATCATTGCCATGAATCAAATCATGCTTTTACTTTGCCATAAAACACCATCATCCAGCTACAATATGGTGCTGTATTTCACTGTCTGAGCGAGACGCATGGAGGATCAGTTTGCGCTGTAACGCTTGAGGCCTGGGGGACCATAAAGACCAACACCAGTGGGAGTCAGGTGGCTGAGCGGTTAGGGAATTGGGCTAGTAATCTTAAGGTTGCTAATTCGATTCCCGGCCGTGCCAAATGACGTTGTGTCCTTGGGCAAGGCACTTCACCCTACTTGCCTCAGGGGGAATGTCCCTTTACTTACTGTAAGTCGCTCTGGATAAGAGCGTCTGCTAAATGACTAAATGTAAATGTAACACCAGCATCACCGCAAAGAGGAAGGAAAACACAATTCACCCACATTTTTAGAAAAGGAAAATTTCTTCCATCGACACTACATTTCTGATTTTGCGACACCGAACAACCCGCGAGCGAAGCTTGACCTTGCAGTAACTGCGTCGACGGAGTCGCTTGAAAGATAGAGAACAGGCTGCTGTGAGCCGGCATCACTCATCATAGACCTGGGCTGCTGAGTCCATAATCCCCTCCAGGCATGGCTCATAATAACGCTCTATAAAAACGCGGCTCTGCGTGATGAGCAGCACACTGTCGCCTTAGAGGTCGGCACGGTGACCGCTCTCTCCTCTCGACCCGCGGGCGCTTTTCCTCGGGACCCAGGGCGCTCTCGGAACAAGCGTCTGGATATGAGAAGCAGATGTGGTCCCGTGTGAGCTCACTGGCAGATAAAACACTTAATGGCTCGTTGTGCCTGCCGAGGTCTGATCCCTGGTCACCTGTTTCGGGTTGAGGAACCTGTTCCTCTCCAGTTCCCTCCTGTGTTCCTCACCCCGTGGCTCCCCTGGGTATCCTTGAGAGGAAGTGGTTTCTGTCACAGGGGAAAATGCGCTCGTAAATCTTGCGGAAGCGAGAGGAGTCCGTGAACACTGAGACACACACGCAAGCGCACGATCCCTCGCACGCATGCACACACATATACTGTACACACCCATCTGCAAGCTCCTTTCCCAATGCTTCAGGCAACATCTGGTGTGTGTCAGTATGTGACTGCCTGTCTGTGTGTTTGTGACAGACGGACAAACTCACTGACTTGCCGACAGTATGCCTTATTTCAGAACGTCAAACCTATCTCAGAGATCAGGACTTAAAAGCACTTCCTCCTGGTAAATGCTCCATGAAATGAGAGATCCTCTGCGGGCCTAACCCAGGTCCCCAGTGGTCTCCTGCCCATGCCAGGGGGGCCGGACTGGGCCCCGAGCTCACCACAGGGGTCTGGCCTGGGAAGGCCTCCTTCCTGCACCAGCCTAGCCCTGGGGCAGTTCCCATCCTGCCACCCAGAGAGGGTCACACCGGGGAGGGAGGGAGGGAGAGAGAAGGGAGGAGGGGGAGGAAAGGAGAGGGGGGGAGGGAAGAGAGGGGGGGGGGGGGAGAGAAGGGAGGAGAGGGGGCAGAGGGGGGAAGGAGAGGGAGGGAGGAGAGGGGGCAGAGGGGGGAAGGAGAGGGAGGGAGGGAAGAGAGGGGGGGAGAGAGAAGGGAGGAGAGGGGGCAGAGGGGGGAAGGAGAGGAAGGGAGGACAGAGAGGAAGACTTCCCCGAGGGTATGATGGTGGGCTTGATGAGGAGACTCAACACCAGAAGACGCCCACACAGGATGTATGAGTGGGCACACACTCTGGGTGTGTCGGGTTGCTGCACACACACACACACACACACTCCTGCAGACATTTTCACCTGCCTTTCTTTGAGGTCTTGTGAAATAATGTTTGAATCAGAGAATAGAGTCGAGGATTATTCAGGGGTTTCTGAACTTTGGTTAGCAGTTAATAGACTGTCTGTTTGTGGGTGCAGGCTTTTAAAGAATATGTAACATTAATGGCCTTTTCCCCATCTCCATGGAAACAGAGGGCAGTGGGCAACTGTTGTATAATACCCTGGTGGCCTTGGAGAGCGAAATAGGACCTGTCATATTCAAAGTCCCCTCCAGAACTACAAACATCATCTCAGGACCCCTCACTTTCCCAGTAACCCTGTCAAAGAGGTTGCCTGATTGAAAACAGAAGGTGTTCGAAGAAGGTCTTATTGGTGACATATGTTGAGGAAACTTGGTTCCAGGGGGGAACTGTCCGGGCCCTCTATGCCCTCAGAGAGGGCCTAATATATTCTAAAAATATATATTTTAAAAGTAATCTGTTCTAATTTTATTTTATCAATTCATAATTTGACAGTCTAAAGACAATGTTTCTTAAATAAACCCTTCAATCCTGCCTTCATCCAAAAGGACAGGACAATGGACTTCGTTTTCAAGTAAAGATCATCAAAGGTAGGCTATGTTATTTAAAAACGTTTCAGTCGCCGTGCCAACTGATTTCATTCTGGCCGCCGCTCCCACTGTTTTGTTGCCCTAGCCTAGCCTACATGTTACAGTGTTGTGCAGAATGACCGGTCAATCTGTAGGCTAAATGAACCAATGCAACGTCATTATGCAGAATTATCGTAAATAATGCCGCAAGGACTGGCTCAAAGTGCGTAATGACCAACATAATAACATGTGGTAGGCCTAATGCTGTGTGCGCGCTGTATCGTGTTTTTTTTACTATGAGTAATTGGGGTCAGAGGGCCAAGGTTTAAGAGTCACGGTTCGCTACTGAACCAAGTTGGTTCTAATCAATGATTGAAACCTACTTTTTCATCTGTTCATCCAGCTCTTCCAAAGGCCGTCAGACATGAACATTATTTATGTTCAGACACAGCCTGGTACAGGTAGTGATGTAAAGCTGTGTACTGAACACTGCAGACGCAGCCAGAGTTTCTGACTGTGGCGTTCTACTCTTCGGGCTAGTTGGAGGAAATATACAGTTTCCTCTTGTTTTCATGTTTGGACAAAGAACCGTACAGATTTGAAGGGCTTTGAAATGGTAATGCTTTGTTTGAAGTAACGTGGTAAACAAAAGTAAAACAACAAATGCAAATATGTGCCGTTGGTTTTGATCTCGTAATAATCTGTATCCCAGATTCCGGACGTTTGCCTTTGTGTGTGTGTGTGTTTTTGTTCGGTATTTATGCCTTTGTGCAAGATCAAATAAATGAAATGACTCCACTGAAAAACTGTGTTGCTTGATACTATCTATAAGACCTTATTTTCCCTGTCTCATATTTCCTTGTTGATAATATTCCTTTAACCTGGAGGAATACACAGACCTAAGATTGTGTCTGTTTCACATTTCAAACACTTCATAGTGTGAAAAAAAACTGGTTTACATACAGTCCTAATACTGTGTTCTCTATGCAGATTCACATCATTTCCAGATTTACCCCCGAACTGATTAGATGTTTCGCTCCGATTCCATCCCTCTCCACGGAGACGGTGTACGATGGTGTCACATGTCTTGACAGGTGATTGGTTCACGTTGACACACGTATCTGATAGTTTTGTGCCTGTCCTGCTTTACTGCCTGGGGAAATATAGGCAGCGATTTCAGACCATCTCAGTATTCATGTATTTCAGTCCTTCGACAGCGGGGTCGTTCCTAAGGATGCAGGCAGCAGAAAGGCTTCAGCAAAGCGTCTCAGCTGAAAATCTACATGGGAATAAATCCTATAATCTCTGACAGTTTGCACACCAGACTGGCTGAGAGCAATTACTCTGACAAAGAAAGCATGTCGTTCTACACCCCCCCCAAAAGAAAATTCCTTGCTTGGTACTTTCTCAGCCTTGCACCAAATTAATCCTCTGTACTTGCCTAAAGATCTCACCCTTTCCTGACTTCCTGAACGCTTTCTTTCTGGTTTTCTCCCTTATTCTCCTCTCTTCCTCGTTATCTCTGTCTTCCTCTCTTCCCACCCCCCTCCCCCTCTCTTCCCACCCCCTCCCTCTCACTTCCCACCCCCTCCCTCTCTCTTCCCACCCCCTCCCCCTCACTTCCCACCCCCCTCCCCCTCACTTCCCACCCCCTCTCTTCCCACCCCCACCCCCTCCCCCTCACTTCCCACCCCCTCCCTCTCTCTTCCCACCCCCTCCCCCTCTCTTCCCACCCCCTCCCCCTCTCTTCCCACCCCCTCCCTCTCTCTTCCCACCCCCTCCCCCTCTCTTCCCACCCCCTCCCCCTCTCTTCCCACCCCCTCCCTCTCTCTTCCCACCCCCTCCCTCTCTCTTCCCACCCCCTCCCTCCCTGTGGGGAAGCAATTGCCTTTCCATGGCCTGATGTCAAATCCAAAACAGTGTCTATCTCTGTCTTTTTCTCTGGATCCCATCTGACCACGTCTAGCCTGACCAGTCTGCAGCCTCGTGGCTTGTTTGTTCTGCCAGATGGGTCTAACCACCATCCCATTCAAAATGATTTCCCTCCGGCAAGAAAAGTGCTGGACCAATCACAACCTATCCTGCAAGCACTGCCTCACAGCATATCTGATACGAGGCGGCTTTACAGAGGAGCGCCGTGGAGGCTTTTTTGTAAACAACCAAGATGGGCGTTTTGCTGTTCTGATTGGATGTATCTATCCAATTATATCCAGAGGGATTTCGGTCTGCGCTCGTTGATAGCGCCCGTTGGACACTGAAAATGAACTGAGAGGACCCAGACTAATACACACAGGCTAGACCCCAGCTGTAGCGGGGAGACCCTTTAACTGGAAGAGACAGACACAACGGCAGCACCAGGGGTTTCGTTACCAAGCCTGTGAGATCCATCCAGGTGGAGATGAAGGGTCAGGAGGAAGGGGGCGATCTGGGCAGAGGGGGGGGGTGAGAGGGGGGCGGTCTGGGCAGACGGGGGGGGTGAGAGGGGTGCGGTCTTGGCAGAGGGGGGGGTGAGAGGGGGGCGGTCTGGGCTGAGAGGGGGGCGGCAAGAACCAGGTCAGAGACTGGGAGGAGGGGGGAGGGGGAAGAGGAGGGAGGAGCCAGAGTAATTATTTAACGATGGAGGCTGGGGTTTGGGGGGATGGGGGGCTGTTGTGTTATGATGGGAGCAGAGCAGGACCCCACCACCTGTGGGGGTGTAGCTTGGGAGTGGGGGTGGGGGGAGCAGGGAGGGAGCTCTCTCTGAGAAGGCACCATCTGTTCTGGTCAGGGGGGTGGAGGAGAGGAGAGCCTTTAAGCCCGTCCAAAAATGTTAATGTGCTGTCTCTGATGCATACCAAACACAGGTTCATCTGTGGGGGGTCGGATGAGTCTCTGTAACATACATGATTCATGCGTTCGTAGCGTGTTGTTGACATAGTGGTTCACTTACAGTTCTCTGCTGATTCGTCACCTCACAGTCGGAGCTTGATATCCCCCTCCTGAGGAAGAGATATTCCATTATTGTTCAAAGACCCTCCTTATTGATTTAAGCGTTAACTGCCTGGAACACAGACCCCTGGCCGGCATGCCCAGACCTTACTGTTAAATAGGTCTGATCTCATTTCCATTTCTTTATAACTTTGATCATAATGTTGATTGTGAATGCAGTGATGCAAAGATGATTAATGATATAGTTCTGTAGAGGTGCCTTTCTACTAAACAATGATCTGATATTGGCGTGTGTGTGTGTGTGTTTCCAGGCCAGGTACCTCTGGTAGTGTTTTAACACTGTGGCAGTGTGTGTAGACTACACACACTGCCACAGTGTGTGTTAGTCTACAGTGGCAGTGTGTAGTCGGTCGTCTCCAGGGATACGTGCCTGTTGTCCCCGGCAGCAGAGCGCAGCCGCCCGCCAGCCCAGACTGGGGGGGTCGTTGTGTAAACATGAAGGAATGAAGATTAATCTGAGGCTGAAGATGGTGTCGCCACTTTAATAATTACTATTGATTACTGTCACATTACGTTTGCTGGACCAGATGCTGTGGGGCAGCTGGTCTCCCAAGGTTGGTCAACTACAGAGTCTCTGTCGGTCTTTATGATCCACAAACATGGTCTGCCTGTCTGCCTGAAACCTGCCTGTTGTGTGTCTGTGTGTGTGTTGCGTGTCTATGTGTGTGGTCTTAACACCGCACCGCTTCCTGAAAGCGAACCCGAACATAAAACGCCCTCGGAAGAGAATCGCAGCCCTCACCAAACTAATAAGGTCACGGCAGGCAGACCACCGACAGAAATAAAGACCTGAATCGTAGCTGGCCCTGTGTGCTCCAGGGCCCACGGCGTGGAGAGAGCAGCACTTGGTGAAATGAGAAACGAACGACGCCAGGAGTCCTCCGGGATGAGAACAGGGAGGCTGAGTGACCCCCCGGTGACCCCGGCACCGCCTCCCTCCGCCCAGAGCGCTCGGGGCCGCGGCCCGGGCGGGAGAACAGAGCCCGGTGGGGACGGCTTGACTGACAGGCGTCGGCATGGCAATCTGAGAACATACACGGAAACAACAACTTTATTTAGTCCTGTGAAATACGAGCACAGCGAGACGTACTAGAAATCCATTCGTCCACGTTGAGGGAAAATAACACCTGGGAGACGATATCGATTCACTGTACGTCAGTTCCACAGATTCAGAGATTCAGACCAAACGATGAAGGACAAGTCGTTACGGGAATTCTTGGCAAAGAATATAATGTGTTTTCTGCCATGTCTTTCTGTAATTACGCAATCAAGCTGTCGACTTCGACAGGACTGTTGTCCTGGCCACATACAATACACTATTCATTCCAATTCACCTTTCGCATAATTACGTAGCAAAAGATAACAGATCAATAAACAATTACTCTTGAATGAGTTTTAAAAGAGTGCTCAATCCATCCATTTGTGTACGGCGGGCCAGTAGAGACAGAGAGATGAAGATGACGACAGCAAACTCCCATTCCTCCTGTTTAGTAGCGCTGTGAAACGGTGGGGGGGGGGGGGGATCAAAAGCAGCACACACACCAATCACCAGCCGCCTTGTCACAGTGCTTCCAGTCCTTTGTTGAAAATGTGACATGTGAGTCCACATGTTGTGGTCTAATTGAATGATAGAAATTGACTTGATTTGTTTTCATATTTGTTTGTGTGTGTGTGTGTCTCTGTAAGATAAAAGGGTGTCTGATCAGGTTGCAAGAAACCGCAGAGAAGCGTTGCTTATTACCATCCCCTCTACAGCCGCTGTACAGCGAAGACGGGCGGAGCCACTAATGATAGGTTAGCTACCAGGAAGTGTGACTCAGCAGGCTGGTATACGTGTATCTGGAACCTGTCCGTGATTGGAGGTCAGAGCGTTCGCCTGAGTCGTTCAGACTGGTGACGTTCATGGGACTGAAACGCTGAATGATTGCTTTCAGAAGTGAAAAAGGGAGAGAGGGGGGGGAGAGAGAGGGAGAGGGGGGGAGTGAAAGGGAGAGAGGGAGAGGGGGGCGAGAGAGAGGGAGAGGGGGGACAGAGAGGGAGGGGGGCAGAGGGAGAGGGGAGAGGGAGAGGGGGGAGAGAGAGGGAGAGGGGGGACAGAGAGGGAGGGGGGCAGAGGGAGAGGGGGGAGAGAGAGGGAGAGGGGGGTAGAGAGGGAGAGGGGGCGAGAGAGAGGGAGAGGGGGGGGAGAGAGAGGGAGAAAGAGAGAAGGGTAATTGTGTGTCATTTCGCTCTGCTTATCTGTGATAATAATCTGTCACAGAGTGGAAGTGTGAAAATAGTGTTCCTCCTGTCAGAAGCATCCCTCAGACATGCTGAGCTGCTTCAACAACATATACCTTACACTTCTGTTTCCATGTTTTGATGCTGGCAATTTAGTAGTAACTGAGTAAATTGTATTCTGAGATTATGATTATGAGACAGAGAGACATTTTTTTTATTTCGTCAGTGACGGTGGCAGAGTAATATCGCTCCCACTCAGAAGTGGAGCTGGGATAAGGAGAGGTAGTTAGTCAGCCTAATGGACATGTGCTGACACGCAGGTTCAGAGACGGTCGTATTAGTGACTAATTCAGTTTTGATGAGACAGTTACATAAATGCAATTAGGGCATTTACACCCCTTCTCCTCGCTTCGTAAGTATAGTAACCACTATCATAACACTGTGATTACACTGTGATTACACTATTATTACACTGTTGTTACGCTGTTGTGTTATTACACTGTTGTTAAACCGTTTATACACGGTGTAACAATAGTTCAGTTCACCTCTGCATCATTTGGTATTAAACCGGGTGACGATTCATTAGGTGAGTGTCTGAAGGCTCAGGGCCTGTCGTGCTGCAATTACAGGCTTATTGTGTGTGTGTGTGTGTGTGTGTGTGTGAGGGTGGGGGTTACTCAGACAGACGTCCAGCGCTAATGAAAGTGGAGAGGGCCAGAATGAGAGAGTCATCACCTTGTCACCAGGACCCAGCGCTCTGAACATGGAGGGGAAGGTGACACGTGGGACGGCCTCCTGCTGGGAGGCCACAGTCCTGCTGGCTGGTCAGCGGAGAGACAGAGAGGCGAGGTGGGAAGAGCGGACAGTGGGGTAGAAAAGCACCACTGTGGAATGTGAAGCAAGTCGGTAGTCAGGTGGCTGAGCGGTGAGGGAGTCGGGCTAGTAATCTGAAGGTTGCCAGTTCGATTCCTGGCCGTGCCAAATGACGTTGTGTCCTTGGGAAAGGCACTTCACCCTACTTGCCTCGGGGGAATGTCCCTGTACTTACTGTAAGTCGCTCTGGATAAGAGCGTCTGCTAAATGACTAAATGTAAATGTGAGCCCAGCGCTGTGGGATGCTCGTTACTGTGCTGTGGGAAGCTGAAGGAATGCGTGTGTCAGACTCAGAGCTCATGAGGCCAGTCGCTTACATTCTAGTCACGAGGAACACCTCAGTCCTGTCGACAGACTATTGTCCTTTATGATAACTGCTGTTGTGTTGGTTTCTGGTGTGAGGGGGTTCTGTGTTGATCCCAGCTGATGTCCTGTCATCTTCACATGGCAAACCCCGCCCCCCTCTGGGAACGCAGCCTATCAGAGATTTCCATGATAATGAAAACAGGAGACAGCGTTCGTATCAGACTCTCGATGTGGCACATCTAATCCTGAGAATCAACATGCCTGTGTTTATCGATTTCAATGTGCGCTCCATACCACCAGTGGCCAAATGGGATTCATCTCTGGGAGAACGCTGATCTCTTTTCACATTACTGAGGGGAACGAAGAAAATATGAAAACATGTTTAAAAAGATGAGTTGCTGTGAGCAAGTTTGAGACAACCGGAATTTGTGTAGTTACCGTCAAGTCAGCCGTTGGGTCTGAAGTTGTCACATTTAACTGTGAATGAAGTCCAGCGAAAAACTTTTAGCAGATGAATGCACACACATGCCTAAGACCTGCTTTAAAAAAAGGTAAATTGAAAACCCACAGCTTCACACGCAGACCAAGCCCTTAGGCTGAAGACGGCTTAGAAGCGATGATGGCTGCTGCTCCAGTCTTGTCAGAATGATCTGGAAAAACATGTCTCATCATGACAATCACCACAAAGCGGACAACACACGCCAGAAACCAACACAACAGCAGTTATCATGAAGGACAATAGTCTGTCTGTTGACAGGACTGAGGTGTTCCTCGTGACTAGAATGTAAGCGACTGCCCTCATGAGCTCTTGAGTCTGACGCACGCATGCCTTTCCAGCAGAGAAAGATGTCTGTCAAAGTAGAATATCACACTCTTAACACTTAGTGTGATGCACAAAAGTGATGCACACTTAATGTGCATCACTTTTATTCAGTTGTAAGATAACAAGAAGGGGTGATAATGTCCCTGTAAGGAAGAATGTTCTGGATGCTGCAGTTCCACACAAGACCGAAAAACATTCATCAACATGTTAACAGCGGCGACACACAACACAACTCTCACGGACGCACACAACATACAGACAATTTAGAGCTCTTGAAGTTTGAGTTTCGAAAAGCTCAAATCACCAGGTGGACACTGGCCTCACACCTGTTACAGGATGTAATCACAGGAGCCAGACATCCACCTGGAGCACAGTGTCACGGCGGCCCGGAGGGAGCTCAACCTCTCTGGTTAGACACGGAGGGAGAGGTCGCCTCCGGCCAGACACCGTCACTCAAGCTTACACCCTCCATCATACGCTTACTCCATCAGCAGACTGGGACAACCAGACCTCCCCCACACACACACACACACACACACACACACACCCAACACACACACACACACACACACACCCAACACACACACCCAACACACACACACACCCAACACACACACCCAACACACACACACACCCAACACACACACACACCCAACACACACACACCCAACACACACACACCCTAACACACACACACACCCAACACACACACACACCCAACACACACACACACACCACTACGTTCATCTCACCTCCGGATTGTCAGGGATTACCGGACACTGATGGGTTGCTGGGCTGGAGGCCTGCAGGGCGGAGGAGGCCAGAGGGGCTGAGAGCTGAGGGGAAAGTAGTCTAAGTCTTTAGTGTCTCTGAGGCTTGGATGACCACATCCTGCTATGGGAGGGAGGGGGGGGGGGAGGAGGGAGGGAGGGACAGGCCGAGGGGATGGGAGAGGGCAGGAGAGAAAGTGATAGCATTAGAAGAGGGAGAGAGATGGAGACTGCAGTCGAGAAACTTTTGTGCCAGTGCAGCTGATATCCACTTTGTTCACAATGAGAGGAGGGAAGGAAAGGGGGGGGGTGGGTGGAGTGAGGGCTTAAGGCCTAGACACCGATCAGCTTCACACCACTAACATCTCTCCATCCCAGCACTGGAGAATAGATCTGTCTCAGCACAGCTAGACAGCCAGGCACAGAGCTGCAGAGAGAGGAGAGAGAGAAAGAGAGGAGGAGAGAGAGAAGTGAGGAGGAGAGATTAGGCAGATGGATTTAGATGGTGCTGGGGGGTTTCCAAACGGTGGGAATTAAGGGAAAACAGTAAAGCAGCAAAGCTTATCAAGGCCTGAAAAGTGTCTGGGTAAAGGGAAGATGCGAGGACGGGGGTGTGAGGCCTGTTTCAGCTCCAGCCCCCGCTGTGAGGCAGCGTGTGGGACGGGGGGTTGAGATGAGGCTGTGCTGCCTCTAACTGTCGAACTTTGATGTTGACTGGAGGAAGAGCTAGCAGCGGTGTACGCTTAGCCTCACCGGACACCGCCGTGTGACCTCACCAAGAGCCGGAGTGCTAGCTGACCTTTGACCTTGAGGCTGGAGCCAAGCCAAGCGCGCGTCCAAAGTGGATCCAATCCAGCGGTTGCGGTGATTGTTAACGATTTCTCAGCCCTTTTAAAGGGTTGTGATGTGTTGTTATGGAAAGAACTCCAAACTCCCAGGTGTTCGGTGTCTGTTGAGACAGCCTGCTCCGGGAGAGAGAGCTATGAATTCTCCTCTTGTCTGTGTTAAGACAGCTTTGGGCGGGGGGGAGAGATCTGTGTATTCTGCATTTTGTCTGTGTCTGGAACATTGCCTCATAGATAAGAGAGAGAGGAGGATATATCATAATCATATAAAATCACATTCCACCCTACCACTCCTGGGTCAAGATGGGATTTAGAGTTTGAGGAGGAGTGATTGTGGATCACACCCTTACACACACACGCACACAAGATACTTGAGGTTTAATTGGATTTGGTGTACTTTATAGGTTGTCAGTTTCACAGTACACCTCTTCTACATTTTTTGTGGGCAAAAACATGAACTATTTACCTCATTAGTGTCTTGCGTAGCTAACATAGACCTTCATAAAACAAATGTTATTGTGCGCAAACAAGCATTGCTTTCAGTAGTATTTACTGGTATCTTTGTTCTCTACCAAGTCAAGGAAATGCAGAGTTCCTGAGGCAGCAAGCCGAATAATTTAGGTTTACGAGATGAAAACCAGGTGGCAGGGAATTAATTATGATACTAAAGGTGCAGATAGCTGCAGTCTCAATACCTCTGAGAGAGAGAGAGGTGGAGAGAGACAGAGGAAGAGAGGGAGAGAGAAAAGAACGTTTGAGGTAGAGAGACCTGTGTGTTAACTTATCTCTAGCCTGCAGCACAATGTAAATGTTAAACACCACTAAACACTTCAGAGGGAAAGGGAGAGGAAAAAATATATAGAGAGAGAAAAAAAGACACAGAGAGAAAAAGGCGTTCACTAGAACGTCTGGTATTAACCCCACCGCCCCCCCCCCCCCACCATCCCCTCCTCCTCCTCCCAGATCATCCCTCTCTTCTCCCCCTCCCTGAGTTCCACCTCCACCAGATGTTGACAGGGAACTGCTTCTGCGTTGATCCTCCCTGTTCCCCCGTGCATCAGGTGACTTGTCCCTGGTCCTCCCCCTGCTGACTGGAGTGTCATCACCACCACTGCGAGGAGGCGGGGAAGGGACAGAGGCTGTCAGGGTTGCCAGACAGCTCGTCAACAGCTGATCACGCCACAGGTTGCAGAGTGATTGGTCGGTGCGCTGAACTGACCATTAAAGACAAATCACTGTCAGAGTTAGAAGCCGCATTGAAGATGACAATCTCTCATCAGACACCTCAGCCAGCCCCCGTGTTGGAATTCTGATTGTAAGAAATGTACGTGGTGCATCATAAGTAATTCAGTCCGGGCTGTTTTGTCAAAACATTCACCTCAGTGAATTGTAAGACATCAAGTCAGGAAGTATTTTGAGTGAAGTGAGATGTTTCAGGTCAAACACAAGCAAGGAGAAAAGAATGACATCATCATATCGTCATTCTCAGAAGGAGCCCGTGCTAACTCTTCAGATGAAGGGTATTGATCCCTGTGGAACTTCAAGTGATGCTCCCTCATAAGACCTCTGGCTTCTCCGGTAGGTCGAGTGTAAACCTGCCAAGGCGAGCCTTTGAAACTGGGGTTTGGTATTTCAATCTGGGCCGGTCGCCTCGGAACCTTCAGAACATCAAAGGACCACGGACAGAACAGGTGGTCACGTGTCACGTGTCACATGTGCGGTTGCCGTGCCGATGATCGACTAAACACTGTGGAAAATGAGGATAACAACAGCATGAAGCTTGACCCGGGTGGTGGAAGGGTGCATTTTTATGGAGGGTGTGGGGGACGTGAAAAGAAGGGAATGAGGGAGGAGGAGAAGAGAGATTAAGAAAAGAGGGATGGAGAGGAGACAGAGAGAATGCTTTGTCGCACCTGAGAAACCCACCTAGCAGGGGGTAGCAGCTGGATAGGGGGATGAGGGGAGGAGTGACTGAGGGAGGGCTACCAACCCTAATCCCCAACTTTCTCCTGAAAGAAGCACTTTTTTCACTTTTTTTTCAAATTCCAGACTCATCCTTCCTTGGGGAGGAAATATTATCAGCTGATCCTTTCTTCCTGCCTTTCTGTCCTATTTTTTTTCTCTCTCTCTCTCTCCCCCCCCCCCCCCCCCCCACGATGCATCTGCCAGGTGTGATAAGGCAGACAAACGTCACCTTTACAGGGTTATTAAAACCATTTTTCCAGGCGGTTTGGAATTGATTATCACCTTGGGCCCGCGGTTACAGGTCAGCCGATAGCTCACCTCCATCGCTCGTATCTGGGCGGCTCTTTGAGGCTTAGGGCTGCCTGGGTGGTTGAAGATTGTCTGTGTTTCCTAAACTGCTTGAATAACGGGGAAAAGAAGGACAGGTGGGGAGGGAGGACAAGAAAGAGAAGGAAGAAATAAACCGAGCAGGAGTCCTGACATTCACAATGAGGTGGTGGATGATAAGGGATTGGGTGACAGCTCTGCCTCTGTCTGGCTGTCTGGGTTCCTGGCTGTCATCACACAGGCCACACTGTCAGGTAAAGGCCAGCCTTTATGAGATGAGGCGCTCATTCTGGCATCCAACTGTCCTTTAACTTTCCTTAAAGTTGTCCTGTAGCAACAGTCTTCTGTAGCAACAGTCTCCTGTAGACCCGTAACAAAATACAGAGACGCTATGCTAAGCCAACTGGCACCGAGATCTGATTGTTGAAAATAATCCATGGACAATCTTGATCGTGTTTGTACAACAGGCTTTTGCTATGAACTGCTGGAATCAATGGAAGAATGCTGTACTG
This sequence comes from Osmerus mordax, assembly GCF_038355195.1. Classification (NCBI taxonomy): domain Eukaryota; kingdom Metazoa; phylum Chordata; class Actinopteri; order Osmeriformes; family Osmeridae; genus Osmerus; species Osmerus mordax. Next base: position 15,785,825 of record NC_090064.1, read on the forward strand.
TAATGCCTTGTCTATGACAAGGCAAATGCCCAGATTACACAAGACCAAATCCTGGTCTTTCTAGCAAACATGGTTGCTGCCGAATCATTAAAAGAACACTTCATTAGGGAGACATCTTATCTTAGACCTCGCATCAGACCTTCGATGATCAAACCTTTGATGCTGCCAGACATCTCTCCACCTAGCCTCCACCTAGCCTCCACCTGGCCTCCATCTGGCCTCCATCTGGCCTCCACCTAGCCTCCACCTAGCCTCCACCTGGCCTCCATCTGGCCTCCATCTGGTATTACCTTCAAAAGCAAAAGCATCTGTGTGCATGACAGTTTGAACGCTCTTATTTGAAAGTGTTTTAAATGAACTGGGTAAGAAATGTAGAAAAAACTGTTTCAAAGAAAGGAAAGGGGAAGTGTTAAATGTGTGGGTGCTTGTGGTTATTGACAAGGAGCAAAAGCATTAATGCGTTCAATGGGAGCGGAGCAATTAAATGTATTTCTATTCATCTGAAATGAACCCCTTAGTATAAACTGACAGTTAATACATTCGGTACAGGTACAAATGAAAGCTACAATAACACATTAACTTAATTGCTCCCAGTGAACTTTCTTATTGACCTTCTCTACTTTACAATATAATTGCCACTGCCATCACTTCCTCTCTCATCACTTCCTCTCATCCACCGCACACTTCCTGTAAGGTCGCTGCCCTAACAGTCGGAGAAAAAGAATTGAGCAGGTGATAAAACTGCGGTAACACAGATGTAATGAGGAATTATCACCCGCTATAACTTGCAAATTCATTTTTAATGTAAAGCCCAGTAACAAGCCATGAGGGAGCTATGTCGGAACACAGCTAATAAGGCCAGCAGGGATACTGAAAGGTTAAAGGAATGAAACAGGACAGGCTGTCGACAACGGTGGTCCCCTCACACTCCCATAACATCCATCTGCCCAGGGAGAACCTCACGCTTGGCCAGAACGTTCCTTTTAGAAGAACCACAATTCAGTTTCAGAAACTGCCACCTACCGAACAAGGCTGAGAAGCCCTTTTCTGTGAATAGGTAGCAATTAACAAATACATCCCATCATCACTCCAACCGAGACAGTGGTTAGTGAAAAACAAACAGACATTTTTACAACAAGTACATTGTATTAGACCAATACAATTATTTTAAAAGGAGAGTAATAGTTCTTTGATTTATAGGTTGACATGGAATGTACAATGTCCGTCCTCCTGATAAGATGACAGCTACTCTCTGGTATTTCAAAATAATAACTGTTATACCTTTCATTTGACTGGCGTTTTCAAGCACAACTCCCCCTTCCCCACCGATGACTCACAGAGGTGATTGGTCCGGTTCAGATACATCAGAGTGCCTGCAGAGAGCTTTCCATTACAGCAGTTAATGAGCGATGTTCAGGTCCAACCCACATCCATCTCACTCCATTATGCCTCCAAAATAGCTTTCAATGCACTATTTGAACACAATGCACTTAACCAATAGCCTATTCATGGCTGCACCACATGGTCCTCAAATAATACCAACAAACCACAGATCTGGAGGAGGGTGGGAAAAGGTTCAGATTAAAGAAAAAACACAAACTACCATCACTTAGGGTCAGATGGCTGAGCGGTTAGGGAGTCGGGCTATTAATCAGAAGGTTGCCGGTTTGATTCCCGGGCGTGCGAATGACGTGTCCTTGGCAAAATGTAAATCACTTACGTTGCATCTCTGTCTTCATCGTAGGCCAGATATCCCAGCAACCCTTGTGGTGTAGTCCTTCAGTTTGTAGTCCTCCTTGGCTCAGCGGAGGGCCTGTGATTCGTCCGTATGTTATGAATTCACTGATGTTATTCTTGTCATCAGTTCTGCCCCAGTTTTCAGCAGGGGGCCAGATACTGTTTTCTTTATTGAGAGAACATAAACTGAATGGGTAACATGCTCTCAGGATTAATTGGAGGCCTCGAAGGTGTTTTAAAGCTTCCGTTTCCCTGTCTCCTGGCCCCAGGGGTATTGTTTTCTCTGCTACGGTGTTATGAGGACATTTTGAGTAATGAAAAAAACACAACAATGTGATGGTAGCCTGCAGTAGCTTGTCGGTTCCCTGGGGAGAGAGACATCTTATGATTGAGGCCTTTCAATAATGGAGTTCACTATTAATCATCCCACTATGTGTTGGCTTTTTCATTCTACAAAAGGCTCTGTCTGAACAGACGAACAAACATATTGTATATACTGTTATATATACAATATATACTGTACATATATATTTACAAGTATGTATTTAATGTACAGTAGCCTAAATAATTATGTGTATACACATACAAACATCTCCTAAATTGTTGGCTGACAAGAGCTTATTGCCTTTCTGTCTTGCATTTCTGGTCTTGTCTTGCTTAGAGTGCATCAGCAATTAAAGCTAAACAAGGCCCTAAATGGTTTTGCAAGCTGGTGCTAATGTTGGTCCTTAATTCAATAATTTCATTTTGAAGAACAGCTGGAATTGGATTTGGAAGCTGGTTTTAATGAAAATGTGAGGAATCAATGGCCTGACGAAATGCTGGCTCTGAATCACTCACCAGATTTCCACAACAACAAAACATAAATCTACTGTGTGGCTGTAAGAAAGGTAAACCTGTGCTTGTCTCCTACTCTGCCCTATATGTTGGCACACAAATGCAATATAATTTAGCCCATGTAAACATAATGTAGCTTCTGATTGAAATTCGCACCGAATTTGATGGATCAGGGCCCAAAGCTTGTAATGGGCACTGTGTTTGTGGCTTTCGGAACACTAAACACTTCCCTTTTAAAGAAATTCCCATTGTTCTGTTAGAGTAAAGAATGGAAAAGGTACAAGATAGTTACACCGTGTCAAAGAGTGTGCCAAGGAGCCTTGAGTCAGCATCATTTATTTACAATGTTTATTCTAGACAGCCCTCCTAGACCATGAACATGCCCAGATCACTAGCTGGGTTGTTGTCTAACAGATGTTATTTACTGCAAGTAAGCAGTGGAAAGAGCCCAGTGACTAGCCACATTTACATTACAGTGCCGTGTCACTTTGACCACCTGCACTGCGATAGTTAGTTGTTTGGACCTACAATAGTTCCAAACACATGGTTGGGATCTAACAAACTGTAGATTCAATTTAAAGACCATTAGAATGATGGTCAAGTTGAACGTTCGCTATCAAGTGACGTTTGGGAAGTTAGATCAAAGATAAAATAATTCTGTTTACAATCCAGGTATGTCAGCAGTTAAATTTCACAATATCTTCTGATTCCGACAGTTGCAGTACATTATGATGAATGAACAGAAAAGCTCGCCAACAATCAGGAAGTCTGAAAACAGAGCAGCTGACACTACTTATCAAAAGCACATTTCCACAAATGATCCTGGTTCTGAAACAGGACCAAACATCAAACACAACATTTTAAGATGTTGAAAAGATCAATGGGATTGAATAACTCCCTCCATTTTAGTCATCTGGATAGGCTTATTTCTGGTTGATGTCCCCAAAAAGTGTCTTTAATCACAAATGAAGAGGACTAATTCTCTAGTTTCTGGAGAAGACATGTTTTCTGCCTGTGCTTAATTGAAAAAGCCTCTTGTATTTGGTTACAGTGACCAACTTTGAAGAGAGAATGTACAAGAAGAACAGACCTAACCGGAGCGAGGGTCATTCAGATCCTGTTCCTTAATTATTCTGACACTCCAGAATGAATTACTGTTAATCAGCTGCAGAGAAAGAGAGAGAGATGCAGAGAGAAAGGGGGGGGGAGGGGTATCAAAGACCGTGAAAAGGGAACCAAGGACAAAACCCACCTTCTTGTTCACCACAATTTTTCTTTCGGTTCCACGTGTTTATAAAAAGAGAGCGGTTGCCGTGGTGAACGAGCACCCTACCGGGAGTGCTCGCTCGCCCGCCGGGAGCGCTTGCTCGCATCGCCATCAGTTCTGCCACGTTTGGAGAGGCATCACCGTGGCGACATCACACCGGCCCGTGAAGGATTCACCTCAACATACAGATGGACCTGCCGATACCGCGATCCCAGAGGAAGTAACAGTAAATATCTGATGCTTGTCTCAGGACGGGGCTAAAGAAAGCAGTGCATCAATAACTTGCCACCTGCAATGACTGGCAACTCTCTCTCTCTCTCTTTACCAATTAAATTGACTGAAGAAAGTGAGCAAGCCTCCAGGTTTCGTTCGCAGAAAAAAAAAAAACATTTGCATGAAATAAGACCATCTGTAAAACATTATTTTATTTTTTTACTTCAATTTTCGAGTGTGACTTTAATGTGTTAATGCAGTGAGACAGTGTTTGCTACACCATTGATTTCCTTATGGGCAAGTCTTACACACTAACACCAGACTCTCAGTGGGCAAACCACGAAAGATCCTGCGACCATACTTGGCTACTTCCGCCTTCTCACAAGTTTTGCTTTCTCACCTTTTACTGTCATCTCCCTGGCCACGCTTTTATTTTCGGTTGGTTCTCTAAGGTCACCTTCCTACCCGTTAGCGAGGGCCAACCAGGAGTCGTCAGCGGTGGTACAGGAAATTATGCACAGGAAATTATGCAATGCTTGAGAACTGCATCAATTGCATCAATGGAAACCTTGTTTTGGATGTTATATTGATGAATGACTGTTTCATGTGTACAGTACCAGTAGTGTAAACATTGTGACATCTTCGACTATAAGATCCAGTATCAGCAGCGTAGCACTGGCCATATGAAGCCAGCTCTTCTACAGATTCAACGTATCTACACTCACTAGACACAGCTTTCTCTGGCTGACAGAGGATCCATATGTCTGCAACGACTACACGTGTTTTCTCTGGCGTGACCCTTCGCACAAACACACGTTCAGATTTCAGACCGTTTGGCCGGCCGTGACGCCAGTCCCGGTGGCTGGCATCGTGGCGTGCGTCCCGGCGGCTGGCATCATGTTCCCCCACCCCCCCCCCCGTCGAGGGGGTGATGGATGAACAGCGAGTGAGAAATCAAACAAACGGTGGAGCGGGAACTCTTCCAGAGCCGATGACCGTTCAACGTCGGTCGGCCCGCTGCCATGTGTGGTTCTCCATCCCCAGCAGATGGCTGCCATGTGTGGTTCTCCATCCCCAGCAGATGGCTGCCATGTGTGGTTCTCCATCCCCAGCAGATGGCTGCCATGTGTGGTTCTCCATCCCCAGCAGATGGCTGCCATGTGTGGTTCTCCATCCCCAGCAGATGGCTGCCATGTGTGGTTCTCCATCCCCAGCAGATGGCTGCCATGTGTGGTTCTCCATCCCCAGCAGATGGCCGCCATGTGGGGAGAATCCGCCAAGGCGTCCTGTATGATTTCTATAAATACACACACACACATGCATGCTATCCACGCAGATCCTCTCATTGAAGAGTGGAGAATCCAGCGAAGCTCGCCGTGAGTTTAACACATTTACGGTCCAAAGTGACAGCGAGATGTGTGGTGCAGTTTGATGTGTCCTCCAGGAGCCCCCCCCCCCTGGATCTCCCCTCACAGAACGCACCGTAAACATGTCAGTGCCCTCCCACGAACCACAGCCGGCTCCTCTTCAAGCTGTCATTACTGCCCCGCCATGCGCCGGCCCGGTGGCTGATTACAGAGTTGTGTCTGATTGCGAGAGGATCCCGAACGCGCGTCTTGTGGGTTGCAGTGGGCGTGGCGGGCTGGGGAACTGCCCCACCACGCCCACGTACTGCGAGGCAATCCAATCACAAGCCTGTCTTTTTTTCCTCGACCACAAACCTTGTTTGGAAATTTGGGGATTTAGGTTTTCATCGCAACAGAGACCCCAAGCTAAGCTCTTCACTCAAGAAGGGGCATGATTCAGACTGAACGCATTCTCTAGCGTAACACTTACTGTGCTTGTAATCAGTAGCTCTATCCATCAACACCCCCATATTTCCCTTTATGGGATTAGGAGGAAGGATCACTCTGACGCACTGTATTACACACTTTTGGAAATGGTCCAGCATCACTTCACATTGTCCTCCAGCTTGCCATTCAAACTTCCATGATTGGGGTTTTCATGACAGAAATGAGGACTAGATCCATCTCGTTAATGGTGCAATGCTCTATTCCCTATCATCCTACGTGGGGGATAGTAAGCTCATGGTGATTAACTAACTAAAAACATTTTATCATGAAGTTTATTTATTATTATAATTAGTATAATTATTGTTAAGAGTTACCAAATGATTTGAACAACAATGGATGTGCTTTGTTGTCAATTTAAGTTAGAGGCAGTTTAAAGTAAAACAGATATCTTCACGGAGACTGTCTTGGTCTCAACGTGTCTTCCTAGTAGTTCATATCTCTGTAACATAAGTTCACCAAGGAAAAGGGAAGATGTGTCCAAAGTGTTATTTCTAGGTTGTTTTGAAACAGCTGCAGGATATTAATCACAGCCCATTACAGGAGAACTGTTACCATTCTGCTTATTATAATAATAACAATTAGACAGGGTTTATCTGGAAAGAAACTTCCGATTCAGAACATTACGATTCAGACCATATGCAGGACCTCATCTAAAATGTGAATGTGTTTGACTCATCGCTGGCCTGTAGAGTGCAATTCAATTATCTCTTTGTTTTGCCTTGCAGGAATAGAAGGGAAGGAGAGAAACAAAACAGACAATAAAATAGCAGGGGAGTGCAGCTGCTGAAATAAGGTCAATAAATGTAACAGTGTGAAAGAAAAAGTGATTAGCAGTAAAACTAATAGAATGAACAGAAAAGGGAATATGTCTTGTACCCTGAGCCAAATCGTTTTTTGATTCTATACTTTCTTACTTCTCGAATGTTCAGCAGGCAAAGCATTTGTTGCTTGATTTGTTTAGTTCTGGAGTCCAAGACGGCTGTCAGCTGTTGCTTAGTAAACCTGCTCATCTGAAGCTTCTAATACAGTGTCATTAGTGGCTCGGTGTGATGTACAGAACATCTAACCATGGGAGGTCTTTTCACCGGTGGTGGAGCCTCTTGGAGGAGCAGGAATGGGAACAACACGGCCAGAAAACTGTCTTGTATTAATGAGTCCTGCCACGTTAGTTTGCTTTGCTTTTCCCAGAAGTGCGGCCATGTTCCAAGAACCTCTGATGTTATCCTCTCTTTCCAAACAAAGATCTCATCCAATCAGACCCAATCACCTCCTCTCCCCTTATCTCCCTCAGCCTCTAAGACAACACGGAGGAGTCGCTGTCTGCGCAGTCCTGCCTGATAGGGAGGACTGGAGTTGAAGGAGATGAATTTATACATCCTTTTGTGACCGAGCACCACCGCATTTCTATCGTTTTCCATGGCTGGAAAAAACGAGGTGAGCATATGGGACACTGGTCCCATCTGTGTTACAATATTCACAGAGAGCTTACATAATTCATCGCTTGTTTCCGCCGTTTCCAAAGTCATCCTCAAACTGTCATCAGTGGGCACTCCTAATCTGACGAGCCTGTGAAGCCGTGGTGCGCTAGTCCTCCGCTTCGTCTGGTGACTTCTCACGGGACGTGCCGATGTTAGGATGATAATTAGGTTCTTTTCAAAAGAATGGATGAATTAATAACCAGTTGTGGGTTAGGGAGGAATAGTTCAAAGGCCGTCATATTCTAAGAGCGTTTGTAGGTCTGTTTCCAAACGAGAGAAATAATGATTTATTTATGCCGTGTTTTTGTTGCTGGGTGACAAAAAATGTGGGGAGGGGAGGCTGCAACACTGAAAACAACATAAAAATGCTTTGAAAGTAAGTTGTGACTCCAGTCAACATTACACTGTTGCTCACTGTTAGCAATTACATGATTCAACACATTGAACCATTGGGAACCACCCATTTACAGTATATTTATCAGAGGGACCTCGAGATGTTTTGATTAGCCAGCTCAACATTCTCGCTTTGAATAGTACAGAAAACATTAGCGTTATTATATCTACGGTTGATGCCATTGGTTTAAATGAGCTGGTCTACTTATAACAATAGTGGATGAGGATGATGATGAGGATGATGATGAGGATGACGATGAGGGGGAGAAGGAAGTGGACCATGTCCGTAGGACATATTTTCCTTTCCCCCACAACAGTCCTCCGTCACCTGCAAGGTCTCTCCATTGCAATTTATACAGTCCTAATATCTAGGCCACACTGTGTCAAATCATTTGTGAGCAAAGCAAATACATATTTAACTCGTCCAACTTTTCAATCATGCACTCCCGTGATGGAACAGGCATGGCACACTGAAAACACATTACAGGGGTGTTAAACACTCTCCAGCTGGATTGTGTCATTCCAAGGCTGTCCCAAATTAATTTGTTGTGGCCAAAAGAAGTCTGGGGGAAAATGTGAGTCTCCGTCTAGGTGCAGCGGGTCCCCGGGTGAGATGCCTTTATTTGTCTCCAAAAACCCAGACAGCTGCACCTCACACAGCTGGGGGAGAGAGAGAACATTATCAGGCTATTTCACCTCCCGCCTACCCTCTCCCCACCACACACACACACACACACACTCCTTTTCTCACTCCTTCCCTTCGCCTCACAGACACCTTTGCACTTTCCTGAAGGGGCTGGTTTTGCAGTCCGGATCCACGTTCTGTTCATCTGCACACACCAGCTGAGAGGCAGAGCATCCTGGTTGTGATGGGAGAGCTCCTTTGTTCGGTGTGTTTGCCAGTTGAAGCGATGGTGTGTGAGGAACCGACGCTGGAAAAAAACACGCACACAATAGGTGAGAAAAGGTTATGTCCATAATCCGTGACATCGCTTGGCCTTGATATCAACAGTATGTTACGTGATATCGTGAGTATCGTTTCATGGTCCAGGCCTGGATGAAATAGGCTTCCTGTTTGTTTCTTTTCTCTCGTCCCATTTCCTACAGTTCACTTCATCTTGAGGTGGTGTGTGACCAAAATAAACAAGGAATAAACAAACACTAAGGGGTTGTGTTTCATGGTAAGTCGGCATTTCAATCCGTCATAATTGAATATCAACACAATCGAATACGTTCATCCTCACTCCCATTGTAAAGCGCTGTAATTAAATAAATGTTGCAGAATGTCAGTTGCAAATCGATGCATTGTGTGCTCGTAGAAAAACAGGGCACACGTCCAAAAAGTGAGTTTTGGCAAGAATTGGCAAGGAAAACACTGGGCATCTTTTTTTCTTCTGATATTTTCCCAGAGTAGGAAGATTCGCTGCTGGGGAGATAAGATAATGTGGTTCCTCTGTTGCTGTGTGTACACATGCTGCTGCTGTTGCAGGCATCACACCTCCTGGTGAAACTAACAGATGGACTCCCTCACTGGCAGTGCGGAGATGGAAGATAAACTGTTGTTTCTCCACGCAGTGAGTTTGTTATTAAATGTGGCTTCAAGGGCAGGGGAGAGGAAGGGTTTATTTCCCCGTACGAGGCTGTGGGATTAGAGAGCTGAAGATGTGATCATCACAGAAAGTCTTTCCACTGTTTTGACTATCAAAGTTGGCAATGTACCTTTCTTTTCAATCAAAGGATCGACACAATCAAGCCCACTTCATCTCGGATATAGCAAGACAGCAGAACGTCACCACTCATAGAAACGTATGTCTATATTTCTGTGCATTTACAATTAATTCAACCATTTGACAGTAGATCACACGGTCTCATAAAAGAGAATCAATCAAGTGAGTCAGGTGGTTGAGCGGTGAGGGAGTCGGGCTAGTAATCCAAAGGTTGCTAGTTCGATTCCCGGTCATGCCAACTGACGTTGTGTCCTTGGGCAAGGCACTTCACCCTACTTGCCTCGGGGGGAATGTCCCTGTACTTACTGTAAGTCGCTCTGGATAAGAGCGTCTGCTAAATGACTAAATGTAAATGTAAGTGTTGTTAGCCCATGAATCCATATTTCAGGGTGATGGAACTGCACTCCCTCGCCAATTAACTCCAATGATGAGCATGTGCTGATATAAAGGCAGGAGGGCAGGATTGTGGTGTATCGTGGCGGAGGGTTAATACGACGTCAGTGAACAGAGCACCCCCCCCTCTTTAGGAGACCAGGAAACAGACCCTTCACTTGAAATAGCAACAGTCTCCACTTCCCCCCCCAGAGAAGAGATATGTGTTCTAATCATCCGACAGCACTCCTAAAAACAGACATATGGCGCTTTCATAACTCTGCTGGTGCCAGCGCTCAGGCAAGGGATGATTTCATTGTTGTGTTTCTTCCCTATTTTTTTCCTTTTTCCTTTTACCCTGAACTGGTGGCTATAAACTTGAATAATTAGCGACTGTGATAAATTGCAGTGAGCTTCTTCCCAAGGGCCCATCCTAGAAGTCTTACTTAAACTAGACAGGCTTCCAATGTCCTAAATGAGCTATTTTTACCCTCAGAGTCAACAGGCAGTTGGGGATTTCAGTGCTCTGCTTAGTCTTTGGAACATACACTATAATTACCGTGTGTAGTATGGCTGTGTGCAAATTAAGATATCATGTCTAATTATGACACACAACAGGCAGTCGTTCCGGTATGAATTGGAGGCACAGTTTCCTGTCCAAGGTATTCTGTGTTAACATTACCAATATTTTAATGGTAACTCGTGTCTTAGTATAAGTCAATTAGTAAGTGGAAAAATACTGCTATTTTCAATTAAGACGCCCCAATTGGTTGTCAGTGATACAGTATCACACAGCAACCACATTCAGACAGTAAGAATGCAGTACTGCAAGCGTGCCTGGGATTTTATACACAGATCTAACAGGCTTAAATCCTGGGAATTATGGGAGTAAATCCATATCATTGTTCGACTCAAATCACATCCCAGTAATCAGCTTCAAGCAAGATGGAAGGGAAGTAAACTGATACAAATCCGTTTCCAACAGCACATTGTTGGTAACGGGAATCTGGCAACGGGTTTGCACGCAAATTGTCCGTATGTAAATGTGTCCGTATGTAAAGTGAAGTTACTAAAATCACACTCCAATGGATCTCGCAGTGCGATCCCCGCACACATTCCTGCCATGTCTTCCCTGAGACTGTCTTTGTGTGTCTGGATGAATGTGGAAGTGGCAAAGACATTGAAAGCATGTCTGGAGGTCATCCGATACTTCAGTGTTTCAGGCTATCCTTATTGTCCCCCCAGCCTGCCTCAGATCAAATCCTCTGACATTTCCCCCTTGAGCCCGTCCACATTGACCAGCTAATTCCATTAATTCATACTTTGAAGTGCTTTGAGAGGACTCCTCAGCAGGGCATCAGAGACTCTTTTTAATCAAACTCATTAGTACAACCCAAGAAAGGCTTTGAGGTTTGGGGATGAACCATATTGGGAAAACGGGGGTGGCCAGGTCTGAAGTAATGGGGGTGAGGTCATGAGAGCGTCCCCTCCCTGGGCTGGGACATGCAGGTGTATGTGTCAAGGTGAGGTTGTGTAAGGTTAAGCCAGGTACAGGGAGGAGGCTCTGCTGGCCTTACACAACTCTGCTCAGTCAGAGCTGTGGAAGTCAGACAGTCACGGATTCAGTACGATTAAGTTGTGAATGTTTTTTTCTTGTTTGTTTTATGTGTCATATTCCCAAAATCCTGGCTACAAACAGTTTTTAGTGTCTGTAAGTTCTTTCTGAAAGTTTAAACATCATTTGAAATGAGATGCAATCCACGAGCCTGCATAAAGTAGATGAATGGCAGCCATTTTGTGTCTGAATCGGTTTCTAAGTAACTCCCTGAGTGACTCAACAGATCCAACTCACAACAGATCATCTGGGAAGTGCAACGGTGGGCTGATTAGACTGGCAATGAGAGATGCATAAACAAATCTCCTCTGCGCCCAGCTGCTGGCTGGCTGATGCATTAGACTAGTGGTTAGGCACAAACACACACACACACGCACACAGACACAGGTTAGTGTCACCTGACTGATGAACACACTCATGCATGTGGACTCTTGGCTGTCGTACAGAGAGAGGAACAGGCACGGATCCTTGGCTCTTCATCAAGTGGGCCCACTACTGGGAAATGACAGAGCGATGAGAACACACATCCAGCTAGCCCACAGGTAACTGGCCTCTCTCTGCTGAACACTGCATGCTTCAAACCCAACAGCTTGGATGTATCAAAGGCCAGTGCCCCCTCATAGGCACTGCATACAGTGACTTCTGTGTAGATTTCTATGGGCGGAAAAAGGTTTTTGGTCTCAGCTTCAACACTACCACACACTGTTAAACCTGTGTGGGTGGATATATTATAAATGTATTAACTTGCATATGTAATAAGGTGTATCCACAGTAGTTATTCCAGTTCAACCACCAGTCAGAACTTAATGCATACAATTTCCCTGCAAGCAAAACAAATGGGATCATTTTAGCGTTTGTAACATATGGTGCAGATCAGGAGCCAAAACATTTGCTGAAATTGCTCCTCCAATACTGTGTGTGATTACTGCTCAGGGGCCTGGTGTGGAAGCCTGGCCTAATTGGGAGCCAGAAAGCCTTGAAGGGGCTTTTCAGACAGAGCTTCTCCCAGTCACAGAGACCCTGGGCTACACTAATCATTCCAGGCTGCCAGCCAAACTGACGATGTTACAGTCTCCTGCTGCGGGGCTGCTCACACTTAGGTTCTCTGTCTCGCACACACACTGTACACACACACACACACACTGTACACAGATACACAGACAGTTCCACAAGCCACACACAGGCACTTTGCTCAGTGGTAGAGACTCAGTCTGAGCACAAACTGTGAAAGGTGGTGTTTTTTTTGTTCTAAGTGGAATCTTTGCAAATGGAGGCGCTTGGTAAACAATATGTAAGAGTGTAGTAGTTACCAGTTTGTTTTTGACGCTCTCACCAAGCAAACCCTTCTCTAAAGTGGCAAATGAAGCAGCCCGAACGTTTTGGAAGTGTCCACAGTCGCTTCACGGTTATTAGCAGCATCCAGGGTGGTTGAGAGAACATTCATTTGAATATGTTCCTATTATCTACAGCTCCTCTTTTACCTTCCCTTTGGCGTTTTAGTAGGAAAACCCCCTCTCTCACTCACCAGACTGCATTACCAGCCCAAGCCACCTTGACCAAAGGCATGCTGGGTAGAAGATCAGCTCAGCTCCACGACGGGGCAGGACGTCGCCCTCCCTGCAGTTCTCCAAACACAAACCCATGAATAAGACCACAGGATCTGGGGACATCAATCTCACGCACCTCGATCGACCCTCTCCCCAGGGGGTCTCGTTTAGTGTGGGGCTGTCAGATGTTACACTGGGATATCGAATCCTTAACTGTGTCTCCCAGATTTGTTCTTCGCTGACGAAGGGTCCTAACCACGGTCCTGACACGGTGCTGCGCGGCGTCCAGAGGCTCTAGCATTGCGGAGGGGCCGCAGTTTAAGATGATGGATGTATTTTTTAAATCCATTTCGTTTAAATTGCTGGAGATTGACAGAAATGCAGGTGGCATCGACTGAATCTTGCAAATCCTTGGCTGTCAAATACCCTAGTCGTTGTATCAAAATACTTAAGTGATGCTTACTTAGCATATTAGCATGATTGTGCAGGGAAACCGTTGAGAACTGGCAGGGTTGAAGGGAGAAGAGAGGGGATCATGAAAGTAGCGTAAATACGAGAGAGATGAGGAGAAAATTGAAAAACCTAGCGACGTAAATAAGATTTGCTTCTCTTTATGCTGATGGTTGTCAGAATTGCAGCACTTCAAACTCTAGATATGGCTGCAGCTCAGCGGTGATGCTTGTGGTGGAGGCGTGGGGTGTGTGTGTGTGGAGAGGGCGGAGTGGAGTGTGTGTGGGGGGGCTTGATTACAAACACAGAGTAGATCGGGTGGGGTGGGCACCAGGCAGTGTGTGTGTGTGTGTGTGTGTGTGTGATATTAAGAGTGAGCAAATGGAAGAAGGGAATGGAGACTGTTTGGAATATGGATGATTGAGATAGTGAAACCCTCCCTCTTCCCTCCCCCCCTCCCTCTCCTTCTCTCCTCTAACTACACACACATTCTATTTCCTCTGCCCCGCTCCCCTCGACAGCCCCCTCCTGTAACCCTGCTTTGCTAACAGAATAGTGTCGCAGCATATTTTACTGAGGGACTGATAGAAAGCCTTTGATCAGCAGTCCCTTGTGACATCAATTAACCGGTAATGTTGAGCCGCGGTGCAGACTAATGGAGACACCAGCCAGGGTCATCCCATCCTGCTGCCCACCTCCATGCTGATGGCTGCTGTTTAACCTTATGGATCTCCCTACATGTGGTCTGTCTGTCTCTGTCTTTCTCTGTCTCTGTCTCTCTCTCTCTCTCTCTCTCTCTCTCTCTCTCTCTGTCTCTGTCTCTGTCTCTCTGTCTCTGTCTGTCTCTGTCTGTCTGTCCGTCCATCTCTCTCTGTCCGTGTGAGCTCAGTCACTTACCAATCACATGGCCAGGCTAACTAGATGGCTTGTCTGACTGAAGCATACTTCTGCATTACCAGTCACACACAATCATAACATTTTCCACGTGAAGCCCCTCGTGTGCTTGGCAGTGTGTGGGTGACAGGCGACCGGTGGCCCTCTCCGCTCGCCCCGTCAGCCCCTCTGCACATCTGAGTGACATTCAAATGGGTCACGCATGGAAGGATCGGTAACGTGGCCCAAATCCAAAACTAAGTCATTTTCCCCCCTTTGCTCACATCACAGCGATTCTACGTTCTAAATTCCGTTCTGGTGGAGCGAGCATTTCTTTTCTACTGTGTTTTCCATTCCGTCTGTCTGGTATATCTGTGTCCAGGTCCACCCACAGACATTCTTTTGCCGATGACCAATGTTCCACCGTAACAAGGATATATAGTTCCATTACCCTGTGGCTAATGAAAATGATTATTTAATCATTTTTTTAGATGGGTTTAATTGAAATGGCATGATAAATGGCGCAAGGGTTTCTGCGGAACAGGAAAGGGCTAATTGGGCCTTTGTCCTGTTGGTTTCACCTTGACTGAGGCAGACGGGGATGCCATATGAGAGTTGCATGATGGGAAAGTCTGCTGCATCGCGTTGCAGACGGGTTGATCAGCAGACCACGTTGCCCTCGGAGCTTCCTGAACATGTCTCGCACGCGAGCACTCGCTACACCTCACTCACCAGAGTACCGAACCTACGGGAACAATCCTTTCCTTCCACCATCAAGCCTTGAGAAGAGGACCGGAGGAACACATCTGGAATTCCACTGCCATCTCGAGCACATCTTTTTTCCCCTTGTGACCTACATTAGGGAGATGGGAGCGATAACAGTTTGGAGAGAGGAGCGAGCGATGGCAGCTTGTGTGTTATTGATACCACTACCGGGGTAATTTCTTTTTAGCGTGAGCTGCTCTTGAGCGTCCTAAGATTAGCTACTGCTCTAATCTATTGATCCTGTGGGAATGCTTCTCCATAAGTCTCTCTATGACTTCCTGCCTAAACCCTCATCAAAGGCAGTGGGAATGTGCCTGCCACGCTTGTTTATGTCAATATGGCTAATGTAATGCACTTCACGGCTCCCCTTCAAGCAACCAAGCACAGAAATTAAATACAAATATCCAAATATATTATTATATGTATATATTGTGTATAATTTAAATTATATATAAAGTATTGAGTATACATATGCAGTATATATACCGTGTATACGTATTCAGAATATAAATATTATTACAGAGAGCTAAATAAATTATATATATACCTACATATAAATATAAAAGTTATGAGACCCAGATAAAAAGGAAATAAATAAATCCATCGCTTGGAGCAGAAGCAAGATGGGGTGGGGGACAAGATCATTTTTCTTACTCTCTCATCCCCCTCTCCTCTCGCTTCTCTCTCTCTCTATGTCTCTCTCTCTCACCCCCTCCTTTTTCTCTCTAAACAAATTACCATCTGACAGCCTCCCCTTCCTCACATCCCGCTGTCTCCATGTCTGTCATTATGGGATGGATAATCCGTCCTGGCATTGTGTCTGGGAATCTAACTGACAGTAAAAAGGATCAACACTGATGTATGAGAGCGTTCCTCAGAGAGAGAGACAGACAGACAAACAGACAGAGAGAGACACAGAGAGACACAGAGAGAGCGAGAGACAGAGACAGCAGAGGGAACCTCCACCACATTGAGCCACGGCGCAGCAACCTTGATAAACATCGGGGAATGGAAACCTCTTGTTAAACAGACAGCGTTTAGTCCCTTCATCTCTGAATGCTGTGAAACTGAACCGAGGCCAGAAGAGGAGGAGGGAGAATGGAGAGGGGAGGGGGAAGGAGAGGGGAGGGGGAAGGAGAGCGGAGGGGGAAGGAGAGGGGAGGGGGAAGGAGAACCAAAGCGAATGAAATAAAGAAGCCTGCTATGAATCACAAAAAGCAGAAGAGCTAGGAGCAGAGGTCCGGTCCACACAGCGTCATGTTACACTGACAGAGCGGTCTTTGTGGGGACGTTCGAACGCGACCGTCCTCCGGCCCGCTGGAAACCTGAGTGGGCGACGAGGCCAGTGAGGGCCTGGGAGGGGACCGGGCTCCTGGGGTGAGGACATATTCCCCCTTTGTTCCCCCAGTGAAGGAGCACCAGTCTGGGGGAAGGAGAGAGGAGGGAGGGGGTGTTGGGGAAGGCGTGACGGGCCTCCTCGCGGAGGAGGAGGAGGAGGGGGAGGAGGTGGAGGAGGGGGAGGAGGAGGAGGAGGAGGTGGAGGAGGGAGAGGAGGAGGAGGAGGAGGAGGAGGAGGAGGAGGTGGAGGTGGAGGTGGAGGAGGAGGAGGAGGAGGAGGAGGTGGAGGAGGAGGAGGAGGAGGAGGAGGAGGAGGAACCAGAGAAGGCCGCTCTACCACCCGTGCGGAGGCTGAGCTGGCAGCAGGGTTCTGCCTGGCAGAGTTGGCACCACCAGATATCATCCACAAGAGGGGAGGGTTAGGTTACCACACTGGAATGATGAGCGAGGCAGGATGTGTGTGTGTTGTCGAGGGATGGAGGGATGGACAGCGTGAGTGGGAGAAAGCGAGAGGCAGAGGGAGAGAGGGAGAGACGGGAGAGAGAAAGGGAGATATATTTAAACTGATCCAAGGACCAGATGTTTCCCATCCAGACGTGAACTAGATTTATACTTTCGGAGATGGTGCATGGAGCAACCAGGGCGTGATGGTGCAGATCCACTGCCCTCTCCCAGCCTCCAAGAGGAGGAGCAGACTGGAGAGCTCTCAGCCCCGTCTCTGCTGTGTTGCTGGGGGAGGAGGAGCAGACTGGAGAGCTCTCAGCCCCGTCTCTGCTGTGTTGCTGGGGGAGGAGGAGCAGACTGGAGAGCTCTCAGCCCCGTCTCTGCTGGGTGGCGGCGCTGAAGCATGGGGGACCCCTCCCTGGAAGGGGAGAGGAGAGACAGAGGAGGACTTGGACAGGTCATCAGCGGACATGGCATCTCCACAGAATGGAGGTAAACTCACACCTGACTGCTTGAAAGTGATGGAAGAGGAGGCAGGTCAGGTTCGCAGACAGATGGAGAAACTCAGTGGACCACAATGGGATGTGCCATTCATTCCCCGCTAGGTTTCATCAAATAGAGCCCATGATGGGTTTTGAAAATTGCCCCTGCGTTTTCAGTATCTGTTTTGCAGACATACACGACTTATCATACATGTATACAAGTAAGAATGGATCTGAATTACACCATTTCAGACGTGTCTGAGACCTGGAGCCTTACACATCGCTGTGAACTCTCTTT
Organism: Osmerus mordax; assembly: GCF_038355195.1. Lineage (NCBI taxonomy): Eukaryota > Metazoa > Chordata > Actinopteri > Osmeriformes > Osmeridae > Osmerus > Osmerus mordax. The sequence goes on from NC_090064.1 coordinate 15,803,514, forward strand.
GTGTTGATGAAAGTCAGGGAATAGTGGTAATGACTGTGTTTACCCCGACAGAGAAGGGGGAGTGAGAGAGAGAAAGAGAGAGAAAGAGAGAGAGAGCTTGGCAAACTTGGCAAATTGGTTGACTTGTGGCGGCGGGCCCAGAGTAAAGAGGACAATTTGAGATGTTTGGTCAAGCGGAAAATTCAAAGTTAGACAAACCTTGGGCAATAACGCTTGGCTACTTTCCTATGTTTGTGTAAACAGTTTCCCCTTTGTACGTCTACTCACCACAGAGAAGAGTGTTTAGCGACAGACAGCAACAGATGACAGGTTCTGTCAACGCTGGCTAAAAGCAAGCAATAGGAGGTGATTAACAACGGACAAAGTCTCTCTCTCCTCGTGTCGTTCTCGTGATCGTCTGCGGCTTCGACAAACTTCAAGCCAAACACAGGCACAAACATCTGCAAAGGAGCACAGTCGTGCCAAAACAGGAGAGTATAAAAAAATCGTCCGACTGTCTAACATCTTTCCTTGCTTTTCTATGCTAATAAAAAGGCCGACATCCCCGTGATGTGGCCTCCATGAGTTGAGTGACGACAAACTGCGTAATCAGGAACAATTGATGGGCCTGTAATTCATAACCTGCTGGTCTTTTGCTTCAATTGAAACCATAGCAATCAGAGACAGGACAATCACGCCACGCTCAGCGGAGATGGTCGAGCTAATCAGGAATGAAACATGACTTGCCTTGAGAAACTGGAATAGGAGTACATGTTATTGTGGCGGCAATGTCAGCACCCTGATTAAAGATCTTAGTGAAACAGTATAATCTTTCTGCGTAATGTTTCTTCTGAAAAATAATGATTCAGAGGCCTGCACTGCCATGAAACCGCTAACAGACCTGTGGCCTGTGTCATGGTCTTGTGAATAAAACCTCCCTGTTACTGGAAACGGCCAACTCTGACAAGTTGTTGCTTTGCAATTAATTTACTCAGAAGTAGACAAGCAAAAAAAAAAAGAATATTTAGTTATTTTGGATTAAGATGGAGACATGACAGTAGGCTCAGGGTTGTGTTTCCCACGAGGGCCCTTTTGTATCTTTCCCAAATTTGGGCTTTTCTTCAGGAAGAGATTTCTGTTTTCATTTACCTGCTGAAATGGAAAGTGATGTGCCTGATCAGCAATCCTCAGATTAATCTGAGCAAACAATGGCTGTTACAGGCACGTGCAGAGGATCACTATGCACATCCACACCTGGACACTTTTTATTTATTTTGTAAAAAAAAATCCACTAAAAAACATCCACACCTGGACACATGATTTTGTGTGTGTGTGTGAGCGAGAGGAGGAGATTGAGCTGATGTCATTTAATTGCTGATCTGAACATTGTAAAGGAAGTTAATTTTCCATAATATTCAGATGCAAATCGTTCAGCATTGTAACTTCTGAAAAGAAACCTTATATTAAGCCTGTGGAGGTGAGTATATGGTGTTTGCAATATCAATAGCGGCAAATCACTCAAAATTAAAAGCGGTTGCCATAGTGACACCTAGATTCTTTTGTCACTCCACAAACGAGTGAGTAATGGGTGAATTAGAAACACAATCTGCGCTGTTTTCTCAGAATAGATCGCAAATGTATCAGCCAGATGATGCTTATTTGACGTTTTCTATTGTTTTGTAGATATGAGATATGATGACATTGAGTAAAGAAGAGTGCTAACATGCTAACATGCTAATGGCTTGATGCCTTCGATGCTGTTTGTTATCCAGCAGCAGGTTCTCTGTCTTTGTACAAGGCTGTCAGGTCCTGTGTATGGATTATGGTGACATGTTTATGGAACTTACAGTCACTGTGAATCCCTGTTTCAGGCTCCCTTTGAAACCGTCAGGCGATACTGTACTTCATTTGTCCTTTTCCCTCCTTCACTGTCAGATTAGCTACTGTGCTGTCAGAGTCTAACACGGCACAGCTAATTCATTGCAGCTCAAGGGTAAGCAATCGACTACATCCCTTTATGGAATTCCTTTTGAGTTTTCATCAAAACAGAGAAGTCTAGGAGGAACAAGGGTTTGTATTCTCCTAGTGTTTGAAGTGTTAATTTTCTCACCCTGTGGGATTCTCGTGTTCACAGGTCTGATTATTCTTGTTGAGCTCACCAAGGACTCCCGTGAAGGGCATCGATGTGGAAACGGATAATGATGTTTGATTCCAAACAGGGCCACGGTTTCCAGGTCACAACACATTGTTTATTGAACATAAAATGGGAAGAAACTAATGTCTGGAGCTCAGTATGATAGAGGGGGAAAAGGGACAGCCCTAATGACAGGATACTCAGTATGAAAGAGAGAGAGGGACACAAAGAGGTAAAAGACAGATGGAGAGCGATAGAGCTTCTACACCAGGAGATTCCATTAGCTAAACATTTTTAATCAGAGTTTGGAATGCAACCTCATTCATGGACCATGTGTCTCCTTTTAGATCCTCTTCCATAAAAGGACATTGGTCTACAGAGAGACAAGATGAGCAACCAGCTCTAATGGAAGAGGAGGAGAGAGAAGAGGAGGAGGAGGAGAAGAGGATCTCGGTTGCCTGAGATCTGGGAGAGTAAACAAATGGATGCCAAATTTATAATTGGAGTTCCACAGAATTCCCACTTCACCAACTGATAGTCTTCACAGAGTGCAGTGTGCAGACTGCATTCAGGTGCACAGGCCTGGTCTGGAAACTTCCTGTGCGTCAACTTGTGTGTGTCCGAGGGTGTATGTGTGTGTGTGCAGCACTGTGTGTGTCTGTGCTCTGTGTTTCAGCAGGGACTCAAACAAACACACTCAGACGCTGTGAACCCTCTCTAAACAACAGAGCAATGCACAGCCTCAGTAAGTGTTATGGATTATGCGAGGAGTTTTCCATAGTTTTATAAACTGCAATGGGGTGCGGGCGTGAATAATTCACGAAACATCTGTTCAGCCGCAGGTAGACATCTGGCCCAGCAGCTATGATTGTGTGTCAGACGAGTTGCGTAAACACGACCCTTGCCTGGTTTTAATTTGCTTGAGTGTTGAAACAGGCCTGCCTGGCCCAGCAGCTTCAAGCATGACACAGGCCAGCATTAGGAAGTCACACAGATCTAACAGCAGGGATAAAAGCACAACTAAAGTAGCAGTGCCCTGCGAAGCACTTGGACTTGACAGAGACGAAACATAAGTGCCACATTAAGTTCAGCGTTGAGGCCTTGTGCGTCTGCCAAAAACAGCTTGTCTTTCTTTCTCCGGTTCTCTATCACACATTCAAAATGTTTACACATTGTGGCCTGTGTGTGTGCATGTGTGTGTGTGTGTGTGCGTGTGTGTGCGTGTGTGTGTGTGTGAGAGGTCTTCAGTTAGAGTTAACCAGCGAAGAAGACAAAGACCAGTGGTGGATGAGCATCTGGGCTAGAGTCAGACCAGAGCAGCAACTGACCAGTCAGACCAGAGCAGTAACTGACCAGTCAGACCAGAGCAGTAACTGACCATTCAGACCAGAGCAGCAACTGACCAGTCAGACCAGAGCAGCCTCTCACCCCCCCCCACCCCCCATCAAGCTGCTTTATCATAGACAGAGGCCTCCCTGTCTTTGGTCGGTCCAGAAGTTGACACTAATGTGCTCCTTTAGACCGGGGAGTCAGATGGCTGAGTGGTTAGGGAATCGGGCTAGTAATCAGAAGGTTGCTAGTTTGATTCCCGGCTATGCCAACCAAAACAACGTTGTGTCCTTGGGCAAGGCACTTCACCCTACTTGCCTCGGGGAGAATGTCCCTGTACTTACTGTAAGTCGCTCTGGATAAGAGCGTCTACTAAATGACTAAATGTAAATGTAATGTAGACCAAGCCTCAACTGTTCACTCAATCGCTCACTTTCTGGACAACTTGAAGGACTCTATTTTTAGCTGAAGCCCGACTGGCCACATGAATTGACAAATTTAGTTTAGCCCAGGATCGAATTACGACTTGGAATCGCACGCTAATTGGAAATTAGGAAGCCTGGTACAAGTGTTGGCTCTGAAACCTGTCGGAGCATGTGTCGCTCTGCTCAAGTGGGATTTTGCAAGCAGACTTGCTCGTTTTTTTCGGCTTTGATTTTGAGGGAAACGGCCAGCCACTTTCACAATGGATTGGAATCTCAAACGAGTTAGGAAAAAAGATAGCATATGAAAACAATTTAGACTGTGGCACTTGCTCACAGACACACACACATACACAAAATCGAGCCAAGTGCAGGTTATGAATATTACATGGAAGTGTACGCCATAATGTAATTTCCAGAAAACCTAAACAGTTTCCTTTTTCATTTCATTATTCTCTCAAACAAGGGTGGACTGTGTGATATTTCCGCAGGGGAATGTCAATGTAACTTGACTAGCATAAAGTTTTCAGTTAATTTGGTAAAAACACAAAAGTCGAAATGAACAGTGGGACTAAGGCTGGAGCAGTTGTTGCCGTATAGGTTATTAAGATTTTTAAAACTTGCTGATTGCTTTAACATTCTCTCTACTGTAAAGTTGGCATAATGTACTCTGTGCAGTCTGGATTTAATGCTTTAACTTGCTTTGGCTTGGCAAGAAGCATGCACATTTAGAACAAACTGCCGTAGTGCACCATACCTACAGAGCGCACCCAAACTTTGTTTGTCAATATTGAAGGAATGAACAGTTGGCCCCAAATTGCCTGCTGTACGTTGTAAACATTTGAGGGGAATTCTCAAGGGCTGGAATGTCACATGTTAGAGAAACGAGTTACTAAAAGGTAGTAAGTTTGACTGTGGAAGAAAACACCAAACAAACCCAAATGAGACGAGTTCTACTGAAACTTGTCGTGCAAGTGGCGATGCTTGCCGTCTCAGAGAACTTTTTTAGTCTGCGTGATTTATACCCCCTCTTCCACAGCTGCTGTCCACTCACCTCCAAACACACGAGAGAGAGAGAGAGACAGAGAGACAGAGAGAGAGACAGAGAGAGACAGAGAGAGAGACAGAGAGACAGAGAGAGAGACAGAGAGAGAAACAGAGAGAGAAAGTGAGGGAGATACAGAGAGAGAGAGAAAGTGAGGGAGATACAGAGAGAGAAAAAACTGAGAGAGAGAGGGAAAAAGCGTGGTTAATCTCTGCGCCATATGGGGCGACTGATAGATGCTGGGATGCTAAGTGGCTTTCTAGCGCAAATAATTGTAATTTATGGGACCAAATCTTCAGATTCATCACAGACTGCATGGCTTTCCTGGCTGCCACGCAACATCGTTAGAGGATATCCTGTTACGCTCTCCCTCACTTCCTAATCCAATCCTGGGCTGGTTTTTAGTCGAACCTCCCAGTGACAGAAAGTTGTCTTTGGCGGTTTGGTGAGGTAATGACTTTGATTGGCCGTTGGTCAGGGTCAGACAGAGAGAACCCAGTAATGAAGGTTTATGTGGCGTTTGGACAGCGTCAGTTAGATGCCATTAAACAACCTTTATAGGACCCTGAGCATGGCTGGGGCATTACAGAGGACACAACTTAACCAAACTATACTTGATGCTAACTGCAATGCTGACGAACACAATGCAAACTCAGAAAGCAATTTCGCTAAATGAGTATGTGTCAATAAGGGCCGAAGAAATAACTAATATGGAAGCAAATAATTATCAAATTACATTTGAGCTGGAAAAATCGGATCCGAAAGAATTGGAGCCTTAAAAAAATTTCCCGGGAATATTTGAGCTGAAAAAATTTCTGAAATTCAAATAAAACAAAATTCAGGCTGCTCAAATTTGAATGGTGAAATTCAGATCAAATACATTTGAACCAGAATGGGATTTATTCGCCATGAAAGTTTGCACAGACAAGGAATTTGCTTTGGCAGGAAGGTGCATACAATAAACATATAGGGACCTAAAATTTAAATATGTGGACTATCTATACAAAGGGTACATAAACTAGCAGTACTAAGTGGAATTAGAATTAAATAAAATATACAATAAAATATAAGTTGCATAAGTAAGTTAAATAAGAATTATCAGAAAAAGAAGAAAATAATTTCTAAGAATGACTGTAATGGTGGAACCCACAGAGGGTCTATCCATTAGCACAGGAAGAGAACACTCTTTTCAGAGAGACTCTATTAGTGCTCATGGCCATGAACTCAGCCAGCAGACTATAGGGTTCACAATATTTACAGTACATGGTCTGGGGCTCTCCCACATGGACCTTCAGTAAATATAAATGTCCTTGTTGATCTCTATTGAAACAAGGACTGCACACAAAGCCATGAACTTGAACCATGTAACATGCGTGTAGCAGAAGTGGTTCCGAACCAAACAGAAATGGTTTTCACAGCCCTGACACAACAGACATGCAACCTGAGATCTCTTGGTCTCAACAACACGAGCGCCAGCAAGTCACACGTACCAGACAAGTTGTACTACTGAATATAGAGCCAGTGACACTGGGCATGTCAGCACCTCATATCAAGTTGCTACAGTAGCATGCCAGGGCCCATCACTTATGAGAAGGGTACAGGTGTTGCATGCTGGGTTTGAAGACAGGCTTGTGGCCTATTGCCACCCCTGCCAGCCTCAAGCAGGTGTCCAGACAGAAATAGCAGCCGTTGGGCTTGATATTTGTGTTGTGTGCCTACCTGATAACACACTCGACCCAGCAAAGTATGGCCAGGAGGAGTCTCCAGCCCTCCTCCATCTCTGCTTCACTCCAACATTACCCATCAGGCATCTGTCCTGAGACTTGCTGTAATACCAGCCACACAACCCAAGTTCTATGTGTGACGGAGCTTGGGGAACTCTCAGCCTATTTTGATATTGGATAAAGTAGGTCAATCACAGGCTTGTGATATCGGGCAAAAGTTTTTCAGCTATTTCTCTGAACTTCCTATGTGAAAGTGTGAGATTCTGCAGTACAGCCTGCTGAAAAGGTTGACTTGAGACATGACACAGTGCTTGGTAGTCACACCTAATAAAATTACGTTAAATAGGAACAAACCTCCTCTCTTTGTCTTTGGGGCCACAAAGCAGACACAGTCTCCATAGGAAATGTGGTGAAATTGTGTTTATCGTCTCTAAATTTGTGAACCCTGCAGTGTTTTTCAGGGTGCTACATTCCCATTAGTTCCAGCAGCACAGAGGCCTGTGTGGTGTCCTGCATCTGTCACTGGTGGGCAACCGTATTGTCTTAACACCCCACTTGGGGTAATATATGGAAAACATACAGGCCATTATGCATTGGTGGAGGGGAAGGGATTGGGGGTTTGGAGAGAAATCCAAGCCCCTAGGACCCAGAACCATTTAGCTGTGACCAATTCCGGGTCTCTTGTGAGCTTATCATGTCAAAAGCTCTACTTTCATATTGAAATCAGACTTCATTTAAAAGGGGGGTGGGGTGGGTGAGAGACAGAGAGAGAGAGACCTGTCACCTACTCCAAACAGCATGTTTCAAAAAAAGGCAATTGCCCAATTTGATTGAAGAGCTGTTTAGAATGCTAACTGATTCATCACTGGCAGTGGCCGACTCCACGGATGAACGCTCTTTCTATTCCCTCGCTCGATTGGGTTCCTCTCTCATTACGTGTTGTCTGAACGTCAAGATCTGAATGAATCAAGACAGGGGAGCGTGGAGCAGAGGTGGTGGTGGTGGTGGGGGGGGGGGCTCCAGTTTTGGCAGTTGTGCTCGGACTAATTTACTTGAAGGACACCAGAGGTCATCCGTAAATAGACCCCACCCCATCCCAGAGAACAAGAAATAAGGCCTGTGGGTTTGGCAGCGTTCTTGTTTCCATGTCAGTCAGCACCTGTCTGAGCGGGGCCTTCGTGACACCCCACACAGCTGTTGTGGAGGTTCCAGCACGCAGCTTGCATGCTCTACTTGATTCCCTCCTTCCCATCCTTATCCATCAGCGTGAAGGCCTTCCTACCTCAGCGCCCTGACGGCACTCGGAATGGATCGAAACACCCGCCAACCGCCTTTCCCTTTTTCCAGTCGTGTAACCTCAGAACCCCTGGTGGCTGGAGAGCATGTCTCTCCGTCTGCCAGATGGTGTCAGACGATGTTCCCGAACCCCGTGGTAATTGAGCGAGAAAGGGGCCGTGTTCGAATGTAGGACAAGACAGAGACTGTGCAGGGAGAGGAAGGATCAGCCCGTACACCAGACTCCTAACCCCCAGTTGGGGAACGGGTTGGGGGGGGGGGGGGGGGGGGTAATTATCCTGGGCAACCCCCTAAGGTGAGACAGGAGGACATAATGGTCCTTCCCTCATGATAACTCCTCATACACCTGCTCATACACCTGTCAATGTCTTTACCAGAGACAGCAGGTGAGATGGGAATAAAGACTAAGAGCTATTTTATTTTTACAGTCTGCAGACAGACACAGGAAAACCTCGTTTGGACTGAAAAGAAGAGAATATTGGCACGGTGGGAGGAGGAGGGGAATTGAAGGGATGCTCATAGCAGGAAAACAGTTCCAGGATGTTCACATGTTACTGCTTCCTTGTCTGTGATTCCCTTCTAACAACTGGACAGCCGTATAACATACCAATATTTGACATTGTGTCTCTGTCTCTCTCCCTCCCTCTGTCTGTCTGTCCCTGAGAAAAGGCATCTGTGCTCTCAGCTGTTGGTGCCTAATACAAATTAGTTACCTTGGTAATGCAGGCCTTGTCCTCCTTCAGACCAGGCTGGTATTAATGCAAGATGATCTATGTGGGGGAGAGGAGGGGAGGGGAGAGGTGAGGGTAGAGGAGAGGGGGAGAGGAGGGGAGGTGACAGTACAAAAAAGGAGAGGGAGAGAGGAGAGGAGGGGGGAGAGGAGAGTGGGAAAGAAAGGGAGGAGAGAGGGGAGAGGGGAGAGGGGAGAGGGGAGAGGAGAGCGGAGAGGAGAGGAGAGGAGAGGGGAGGGGGAGAGGGGAAGAGGGGGAGAGGAGAGTACCCTTCAGTTAGGAGGCCAGATGATACACATCTGATGATTTCACCTTGTGATTAGTTTTCCTTTTCTTCTCCTTTCCCCCATTAGATGTGGCCCCTCATCTCCTCCTATCCTGGATACCACTTGAAGGTCACATACGTAATAGGACTGTTTCTGAACGTACAGAACAGTTATATTGGCCCTGCCTCATCTCTAAGGTATGCTGCATCAGAAACTGGATAAAGCCTATTAAAAGAAATATGTTTTTGTGGGCTTGAATCAATACTAGGAACAGATATTGAAAAATAAATACCATCTGTGAGATTTCTAGTGAAATACAGTTTGTTTGCTGTAGTCCAACTGTCACTTTTGTCTCGTTATTATCTGTGAGAAGAACTGAGAGATGTTTTGCAGTCTTGTTACATGATTGTTTCAACACTGGTATGGGAGTCCAAGTTGTTTTTGCAGCAATGACTGTCCTGCTAAACATATTTTTCTAGGGACTTTCACGGTGTCGGCAAACTCTGAAAACAATGACAGATTCATGACCTCGAAATTATGCCCTCCAAAACTTCTCGCACAAGAATCAACTCATTCTGCTGCACAAGTGGAGTTTGTGTTGTAACACATATGTACATTTTTGTTATCTTCAGAGCATGATCCTGGAGGGGAATTTTAAGCAATGAGCTAAGTGGAAAAACTGTTGGCAGCAAATTCTACTGACATAAACACAATCTGGTCTTAAACAGGTCAAACACAGACTGGTGACTGTTTTTGTGAGTTTCACTTGCAGATAACACAAATGACGTTTAATTTGTGAAGCTCTTGCCTCTTTATATCAAATTTTAAAAAAAATCTTTATTTTGTATTGTGCCTTTTGAGACTGCAGTGCAATTTTACATTCAAGGCTGTTTTATCAAAGACTTTGAGGAAAACAACCTGTACCCTGACTCAAGAGATCAGAATCAGAATGGGTTTTAATCGCCATGAAAGTTTGCACAAACAAGGAATTTGCTTTGGCAGGAAGGTGCATACATTAAACATATAGGAATCTTAAACATTTAAAGATGAGATCTAACTGTACTAAGGGTACGTAAACTAGCAATACTAAGTGGATTTAGAATTTCAATAAAATATACAATAAGATCCTTTGATGGACAAACCGGACGGTTCAGGAAGTCAGCCAACAGGTGTCCAAGCCCATTTCCTGTCCCTGCGACAGTACAGAAGAACAGGGAGGATCTGCAGAAGACCTCGCTGAGATTTCCTGTTTGGGCCGTGGCGTGTTGATGGCGTGTTAGCGAACGGTAATCATCTGGAACTGGAAACAATCGGACACGAAGGAGAACAGAGGAGATGTGTAATGCAAAGACGCAGAGAGAGAGAGAGCGAGAGCGAGAGAAACAGGTGGTCCTCATGACCTAGCATGCTTTTTCGTGTGTCAGAACGGTTCATAGTCAGGCCCACGACAAAGGCTTTTGTTGAGGGGGGAAAATACTAGAACAGCGTCTAAGTCCCTTGATAATAAAACAATTCAACCAACAATTATCCGGCAGTAGATTAAGTTAGTTGAATCCCTCTGAACAAACTGAATAGCCGCAGACAAGCTACCGTGCTCAATTAGGACCAACGGAATTACCCGGGAATCTGATTAGCCCTGGGTGCCATTAAAACCCAGGCCTTAGTGAACCTTTTAGAAGAACCCTAAGTGCAACATCCCTCACCAGACCCCGTCTGTGTGTGTGTGTGTGGGGGGGGGGTGATGGAGCTGGGATGTGAAATAATTGGCCTAATTTGAGTCTGTATGCTGGGATTGTTTCTAAGAAACCGGACGACTTTTAGACCCAATGCTAAACACTAGAGGCCATGTGTGTTTGAATTTTTTGGTGCAGCATATCATTTTTCATACATTTTTCCAATATTCAATTGAATGAGCAGGATCCACTCCAGGCTATAAACAACATTAAATCTCTTAATTTAGTTTTCACCTCTGTCCTTTATAGACTGGCATTGCAGTTGACTGAAAAAAAGAAAAATCTTTAGATTTTGTGGAGCCCAGCCAAGGTAGTTAGTCCTTCACCTCCCTACACACAAAGACACATATCCGCTCAGCGATTGCCCTGTGCAATTGGAGCAAATTGACCAGAGTGGGCTAATGACTCCAGACCCCCACATCACTCGCCAGCGAGGGTGGTAACATCAGTAGCACAGTATCATCCGTATGAGCAGACAGGTGAACACGGGCATTTTCACAACACCTCCTCCTCCCTGTCTTCAGCACTGAGTGCACTCTTGTCCCTCTCCTCCACTTATTTAGCTAACACTACTTCCTGTTCCATGAGCCATTGTAATGCCTTGGCGGGAAGCACTTAAAAAATGCTTTTAAAAACTAATCTGACAGGGAGGCAGGAAGTGACATCTATTTAAGGGACTTTGTTCTCAGAATCTATCGAGTACTTCTCTTTAGGGGTGTACTTGGTAAGAAATTACAAAAGGACAAGGAGGGTTTTGAGGAATGCGTCAACGCTAATACACCTGGGCCTGGATTGTACCTGAGAGGAGTTGATTAAATGGAACTCACAAATTATAGCCAGAGGCACCTCAAACTTTGGACCGAGAATAAGTGATGAATTCACATCTGTTGCTTAAAAGAGAGAAGAAAATAACTGTAGTCAGGGCTGAACAGGAATATTTTTTCTATGACCATATTTAAAACATCTGAAGTGCAGTTTAGTTCTCACACACCAATACCTATCCATTTCCGCCTCCCATCCTTTCCCCTGTGCCTCGATCAACCCCTCTTCTAATGCCGACACCTGGAGAAACGCTGCATTCAATTACTACTCACCTTATGTAAGTCGTCATCCCATCTGATCCCATTACAGGACCTTCTGATATTATCAATCTGGAGCGTCTGGTAACATCCTTGTTCATTTACATTTCCCTTTCTGAGAGACTGTCAAAACCCATTAGTTATGTTTGGAGGATCTGTGAGCATGGTGGGGAGTTACCTAATGTTGGATGTCAGCCTGTCTTTCCTCCATCAAATGCTCTGGTTAGCTGATATGATTAAATGTTAACGTGATAATAATATGAGGGTTTCAAACATGGTTCAGGTGGGTCACAATTAGTAAACTAGCTCCTGGTGTCCCTGGTCTCACAGAGGAGAGAGAAAGAGCTAGTCTGAGCGACTACTCCTACGGTGTGCATTCAGTAGACTGTGTGTTACTGTCTCATAATAAGATGGTTCTTTGTCACTGCGATAAGCACAATAAGGTGGAACATTTTCTGATTCCAATTATTATCAGAATTGATATTCCTCCTTCCTTCAGCCCCCAGTCAATCAAATGTTGACATTTACAGAGAAAGAGAGAGAATCTGTGTGTGTGTGTGCGTTGCTATGGTAAACAGATACAGCATATATAACTGGGGGAGTGTGCAGTAAATTAGGGTCTCAATTCTTTTCCCTCCCTCATCTTTCTCATTTTCTCCCTGGCATTTTCCAACGCCGAGGTCTGCAACTGTCAATTACACGGAGATGGAGAGGAGGGAGGGTGACACTGCTTGATTTGGCCTCACTTCTTTTGTTTTTCCAGCTGAAGATACAGAACAGCTTGGAATATGCACACACATGCTGCGGGAAAAGACCTATGTCTCTCACTCACTCCCTCTCTTTGTCTCTCTCCCCCCTTTCTCTCTAACCCTACCTCTGTCTCTCTCGCCCTCTCCTCTCTTGCTCTATATCTTTTCCCCTACCTCTGTCTATCTGTGTCTTATTCCCTCTATGCGCTCTCTCTCGCTCGCTCTCTCACACTCTGGTGCATGTGAACGAGATGGTGTGGTGCACAGAGATGACAGTAATTCCTCACAGCGTTGCACGCCGGTGTCATTGTTTGTCGGACGCATTTGAAAACCTGATGGAAAAAACGACACAGTGAAACATTTCCCATCTCATCACTCCTCCCCCACCGAGCAAAACTCCCAATACGGAAGCCGTTGTTTGTCACAACAATAGATAAGAGGCTGTTTGGGGAGATGAACCTCGCCACGCTGTGGTATCAATAGCAAGCTCAAAAAAAGCCAGGCTTTATTTCGACAGTGTTAAGTCTCCTTGAGTCACTCATGCAAATTGGCACTGGATCAGGTAATGTGATTGGACATCGGGGACAGAAGAATCTATTTACAGTGATGGAGTTCCTTTTGTAAAACAGAGTTTTGGATTTCAAAAGGAAGTGTATAGGACATGGTTTCTGTGTTGCCATGGTTTGGTTTGATGATTCCACGGGAGTTATGTGAAGTAGGATTCCTCTCTGTGTTCATCTCAAACTTTTTGTGATCACTTCTTTTCTGAACGCGTACGTAACTGTCTTCTGGCTTTCAGAAAAGGGAGAGGAAAAAAAGATGGAAGAACAATTGAGAGAGAAAGATGGAAAAGAGTTGAAAACAGAAAGATTCAATCACTGAAAACGAGTGAAAACGAAAGCGGGGAAAACTTGCTCCTGGGAACGGCAGCTGTGCTGACAGAATAAATTTCAATACTGATGTGGGTTAAAAAAGAACGTTGTGAATCGCAACACCTGGCTGTCTCTCAAGCAGGATCTGGACCCCCGTGTCAAATCTGCGATGGGCTGATTACCCAGCTCCCCTTACCCCCCACCTGCATCCCCCCTCCCCTCCGGACGACACCCTAGACTCCTGGCGCAGCGGAATCAAGCGCACCCAAAGTGCTTCATAGCATTCACATGAATGGTACATGACTCAGCTATGGTGAGTTGTGCTATGGACAGCTACTGACTGTGATGCTGATATGGGGAGGGGGGAGGGGGAGGGCTGGGAGGAAAGTACCACACCGTGAGCCTGTAGTCCCCCCCCTCTCACACAGGCTCTGGGAGGGATCCCAGATGAGTTGAGACTGTTTCCTAATTAGTGGCAGCAGAAAAGGGATCTGATATTAATTGTGTGCTCCCCGTATCTGGGTTAGGTATTAACTATGTAAATATCACTGCCGTTCATGATCAAACATGCCACCCCTACCCCCATCAAGTCCTCTCATCTCTCTCTCTCTCGTGTTTTCTTTGTCTTTTCATCTCTCTGTTTCTTGCCCCTTTCTTTCAATACATTTTTTTTGTCCTTTACTTCTCTGTCTCTCTCTCTCTCTCTTGGACCATCTGCCTCCTCTACCTCTCTCTCCCTCTCTCACTTTGTCTCTCTCATGTGTATATTTCCATAGTTTTCAGGGCCGTGTGCGTGCCTGCTGGGAAAGGTTGAGGCCTGCAGGGCACTGTATCGTTAAACTCATTTACTAAAACAACAGGCTCTGCTAATGAGAAACTCTAATTAATATTCTCATTAATTCCCTAAATTGCTTGCACCCGGCGTTTAAGGTGGTGGCAATCCTCATAGTACGTTCAGCCTACAGATGTAAGATAAAGCTTAAAGTTGACATTTAATCTCTTTCTAAACAACCCATACTATCAAAAGTCATTAACATGTCCTTTGATGATAAGCAATGGCCTAACAACTAATTAAAATTAAGAATATATTATGTTTTACACATCATTGTATTCAATGTTTAAAGTTTCGTCTTGGAGTGAAACTCTGGATGAAATCCGATGGGTCTTGTCATCGCTGACCATGAACGCGATGGATGTCTGGAATTTTGACGCTGTCAATCAGATATGAACTTCTCCGAATTCCCCTGGAAAAAAACAGCAAGGTTGCAGAGAAGCAAAGTGACAGAATGCCGTGAGATGTTTGTATGTGAAAGACATTCCTCTGACTAACTGACAGTTGATGTCATTTGTCAGCCATGCAGGGGAAATTCCCCACAGCAGATTCAGTTAGGGAGGAACGGGGTCTAGCCAGGTGTTTTGGTGGAGACGAAGACAATGAGAAACTAACCAACCATATGTTCACGTTCTAATCCCAAGTCAGTGTTCGGTTTAGGTCTTTTATTCTGAAGCACTGGCTTCAGAATAAAAGCACCGGCCTGGCGCGTATTCATCCATCTTTAACATGGACGTGACCTCGGAAGTAGCTCTGAGACGTCGAAAACGTGACAGCCCAGTTAAAGGGACTCCAGTCCCTTGTGTCTGTACAAACACGGAGAAAGGCTAGACAGAAATCCTCTTCACATTCGCTCAAGATCCAGTTCAGGAAAACGGGAGTAACTGGCCGTGTATTACAGCACTGTGACACTCGCCAAATACAGTGCTGATCCAGGAACAGATTGACCACACTTGCTGTCCCCAAGTGGCACTCGCGCCTCGCCAGCCAGGCCGTTGACAGACTCCGCTGGTGACAGCCTTAGCAGGGGTCCCTCTCTCCCTGGTGACAGCCTTAGCAGGGGTCCCTCTCTCCCTGGTTAGGGTTAGTACCCCAATCAAAATGGCCCTGCGCCACGTAGAGAAAACAGGATTTACATTTGCATTTAGTAGATGCTCTTATCCAGAGCGACTTACAGTAAGTACAGGGACATTCCCCACGAGGCAAGTAGGGTGAAGTGCCTTGCCCAAGGACACAACGTCAGTTGGCATACCGGGAATCGAACTGGCAACCTTCGGATTACTAGCCCGACTCCCTCACCGCTCAGCCAACTGACTCCCCTGCCTGGTCCGCAGGCCTGCTGACTGGGCGGAGGGTGGGCGGGTGGACATATGGGTAGTGCTCACTTCATATGACTGTGTGAGCTCCAGAGAGGAGGCAGCAGGACCCTGATACCACCCTGCTGGAGAGAGGCCAGGCCTGGGATGAGAGGCGCTCTGAGGAGGGCCCAGATTGGGTCTCTCCTGGAGGAGTGACACAGCAACCTAACCAACCATGATGTGGAGAGGAAGCTAATGCTAACACATTGCATCTCTTTAATTTTTCTTTTTACATTTAGTCATTTTAGCAGACGCTCTTATCCAGAGCAACTTACAGTAAGTACAGGGACATTCCCCCGAGGCAAGTAGGGTGAAGTGCCTTGCCCAAGGACACAACGTCATTTTTTGGCACGGCCGGGAATCGAACTGGGAACCTTCTGATTACCAGCCCGATTCCCTCACCACTCAGCCACCTGACTAAGGACTGGAAAAGATCGAAAGAGCCATGATGCCTTCTGCTGTTGCACATCCAAGCTACAGCTTTGGTGTGTACACAACTGCGTGATCATGTTGAGGGAACAAAGATCTCAACCAGTCTAATGGAGTCTAAAAACGCCGCAGACTTTGTATTTCCTTGACACTTCCAGTGCCATGTGACTAATCGCGTGGCACACAAGCGCTATCCTTTTGTCGACAAGCTGTAGGCAAATGAACGAGGGAATATTAAACAAATTCTACCCTCCTGCTGAGATAATTCCTACCAGGGTCGGGAAAGGCTATCTCCCTCCTCGTGCGCTGCAAACATTTCACGCCAGAATTCTCTAATACCCTTATTTTTCTACTGTCTACCGCTTGAAATTATTTTCATATTTATCTCAGACGGGTCTATGCGTCTATTTGTTGGAGGCACAGACTGTTTTGCATTCGCTCGCGTACACGGAGCATAAATATTGGATTAAGTAAACAAATCCGAGGGGCTCACTTCTGAATAGTATCAGAGAGAAGGCCTCATGAGCCCAGAGGAGAGCTCCAGTCATGGCGTGGCTCTGAGTCTAGAAGAGATAGCTAGAGAGAGAGAGGAGAGGGGGGAGGAGAGGAGAGGGGGGAGGAGAGGGGGGGAGGGGGGAGGAGAAGAAAGGGGGGAGGAGAGGAGAGGGGGGGAGGAGAGGAGAGGAGAGGGAGACGAGGGGGGGGAGGAGAGGAGAGGGGGGAGGAGAAGAGAGGGGGGAGGAGAGGAGAGTGGGAGGAGAGGGAGAACGTTAGAAAGAGCAGAAAGGGACAGAGATAGAAAAAGGAGAGAGAGAGAGAGATAGAGAGAGAGAGAGCGAGGGACAGGAGAAAGCGAGACAGAGAGAACGAAATGTCAGTTTAAGCCGCCCAGAGCCTTATCGCACAGATGTTTTGCAAACAGTGCTCTCTTCTGCAACTTTGAAACGGGGCCAGTCTTTCATGTAGGATGAGGTAGTCTGGCTCGTGGTGCTGCCGGAATAAACACAGCAGCTCTGGCTTTCACCTCAGACAATCCCACACTTCACACCCTGCTTGGTCTGTCAGTATAACAGTCTCGTTTGTTTCACATTTGTTGACACTTTTACAAGTTGTTTGGCGGTTTTGTCCCTCTACTTCACACTTAATGTCATGTTTTCAACATTTAGCAAGATGTATCAGAATGAGAAAGGTACTGGGAGACAGCCATTCCTTCACCGGTGAGAAGGCTGCTCTAAAATGATTAGAATTGATGTCATTCCTCGTGCAACAATTAGCTGTAAGAACAATTGCCCCACAAAGCAGGGGTCTCGAGTTACATTTGTGCTGCCATCATGCTGAGACATGTCCCTTACTTAATTATAATTGAACTGCATCGATTACCGGCTCATTAGAGTGACTGTTGGAGATGAGGCACACCCTGATGTTAGAAGTGGCTTGTATCAGGTGTCCTTCACCTTCATCTAATGGCCTTGTCATCCTCCAGGCAGACAGACATGCAGACAGGCAGACAGGCAGACAGACAGGAAGACAGGAAGGCAGACAGACAGACAGACAGACAGGCAGACAGACAGGAAGGCAGACAGACAGACAGACAGACAGACAGGCAGACAGGAAGACAGACAGACAGACACACACACAGGAAGACAGGCAGGAAGACAGGCAGGAAGACAAGAGAGTGGGTAGAGAGACATGCAGGAAAACAGGTTGACATGTGTACAACCAGATAGACACACAGCCGGAAAACCAGACAAAGTGAGAAGCCCATGATGCTCTGTACCCAAACGAAGGGCATGTTTTCTTGGTCTTCCCCACATCGAGGCGTCCCCTGGGCCCGCGTCGAACACCCCACATGACCACCGCATCTCAGGCTAAATGACTCTCCGTGTTCCATCTTTTCCAAGGCCGATGGGACCGGTGGTTTAGGAGATGCAGAGGAAGACATCAGTCAGAAGGCAGGATGACTGCACCAGGCCCAGAACCTTATCAAGCGTGGCCTGCTACAACGAGAGTGGAAGGTGAGTGTGTGTCTCAGAGACAGGATGTGACACAAGTAAGGTACTCTCCAGTGGCTGACAGATCACACACACACAGAGGCACATGTACACACACACACACAGAAGCACATGTACACACACACACACACACACGTAAACACCATCTGGTGGAGCTGGCCGAGCCAGGCTGCGTTCAGCACCTCTCACCAGGCTCCTGCTAAGTCATTCTGACAACGGCGTGAGACACACATTAGATGGGGGAGAAGGGACATTCCAAGCACTTGACTCCCTGTGGCCCGCCATTATGGGCAACGCATGTCAGACCAAATGAGATAGAGGTCTTTGCAGTGAGTGTCGCTTTCATTACCTTACAAATCCCAGAGAACCTTCCTACTCACATCCTGTTCACACAATCAAATGCATTGTGGCACTTCATAACCGTGGCCCCTGACCAGAACCACTCGTGTTCCACTGTGTGTGTCGTGGGTTGGAGAGCTCTATACGATTCCTTATTTCCAGGATAATATTTTGTCTGTATGGAAATGGGGCCATGGTCGGTCGCATTTGAATGAACATGAGTGGTGCATACTGTAGTGATCTCTCGTCTCTGAGGCTCTGGGTTATGGAACATCTGGGTTCTTATCAGAGAATGGGATTAACTGGAGGAGAGGAGGCATTTATTAACTGACTGAGGGCGATAGTTGTAATTGTACTTAAGCAATCCACATTGCCCGATGCTGCAAGTCATGTTTGACCTTGTTAGGAATATAAGCGAAGCAGGATCCTATGTGGAGCCAAGCGATACGTAACCAACCCTGACAACTGGAGCCTTCTACCTGCCCCTCAAAATCCCAAACACAGCATAGTCAACACACCAGAATTCCCCAAACTCACCAGCCAAAGGGGGCCCAGCCATGCAGAAAGGATCTGGCAATCTGGGTTTGGCCCAGCCCTTGCAGAAGGAGAGGTTATCAGAGATGGTCAGGATGCAGGTTTGGCTGTTCCAGGTCTTGGTGTCTGGGGGCTGGAGGGGGGGCAGGGGGATGGTGCTTTTGCCTCGGTACTGCTGCTGCTGCTGATGCATATCTCTAAATTGCATTTGGGAGAAGGTGCTGGGAGACCAGGGTAAACGTTCACATTTTTTGTAAGCCAGTCCCAAGGCATACTTCTCTCTCTCTTTTTCTCTTACTTTTCTTTTCTGTGAATTTCTTTCTTTGTGTCCTTCTCTCTCACTATCTCTCTTCCCCTCTCACTTTGTCTCTCTCTCTCTCCTCCTCTCTCTGTCTCTTTCCTCTCTGTCTCTTTCTCTCCCTCCTCTTTTCTCTCTCTCTCTTCTCAATCTCTCTCTCACCCTCCCCCCTCCCTCCTTCCCTTCCTCTCCTGCTTTCCCCTGCTATCTCCAGGCAGCAGTGCTGTTTGTGCCTCCGTATGTCCCTTCCAAAAACAACCGTTACATTTCTTGATCTGTCACATGTCTGCTGTTCTGTGGCGGTGACGGGGACGGCTGCGACCGTCTGGGGCGGGGCGTCCTTATCTCCCTCCCCACGCCAGGCCACCTCTGCTAGCCTGGGAGGCCGCAACACAGAGGTGTCCCTCGCAACGAGAACGGCTCTGGTCTGTTCCTTCACTTTAACTCAAACTGAGCGAGTGCGTGCTGCTGTTCTACACTCGATACAAAGGAGGATGTATCTCGGTTCTGCAGCATGTTTTTTTGTCCGAGGCAGAGCTGGTGGTTGAGGAATTTGGGCAGAAATGATTTTGGACGATGTGGCAGAAAGCGTCTCTCTCTCTCTCTGACGCATTGATCATTAACAGCCATGTGTCTGTGTAATGTGGAATTATGTAAATAAGGATGAGTATTACTGCTCTATTAGATTACCATGAGTGTTCATAAGTAAGTTTGTGTATACATCTATCAGTTGTCCACAGACACAACAGAGCATGTCTGCTATCGGTCTTGACAGTTTTAATACCGAGCATCATTCTATCTGCTTTGTTTCCTCAACTTCTTTACACTTAAGTGGGCATCCACAGGGAATGGAGAGAAAGTGAGAGAGAGAGACAGAGAAGGAAACTGAGAGAGACAGAGGAGAGAGAGAGGCAGAGAGAGGCAGGGGGCTCTCTAAACAAGCTTTCATCACACTGAGAAATGAGAAAATGATCTACGTGACACTGCTTCAGTTGCCGAACCTCCTGGGAAATGTTTCATAACGCCAGGTTCCCATCACTCTACTGTGTGTGTGTGTGTGAGAGAGTGTGTGTGTACGTGTGTGTGAGTGAGAGTGTGTGTGAGTGTGTGTGAGAGTGTGTGTGTGTGTGTGTGTGTGAGAGAGAGAGTGTGTGTGTGTGTGTGTGTACGTGTTTGCACTCACAGCTTCAAATCCTAGCAAATAAATTCAACAAAAACTGTGAAAAAACAAGTCCTCTCAGAGGTAATTATACGTCTCTGGCTGAACAAAGCTGGAGGGCTTGACAGCCCCCAGAACAGAGAGTAAGTCCTGGGCTCCAGGGACTCAGAACCACCAAGCATCTCTCCAACCTCTGTTTGTTTGGTTCATTTAGTTCATTAAGTTTCTTCTAAGCCCCCTTGAAGAATCATCGAAAAGTATTTGGGTATTTTTGGGGGCTTGTTAGCATTTTTTGCTTGGCTTTGGATAAGAGCGTCTGCTAAATGACTAAATGAGATGCAGAGGCACTGCGGCCCTGCTGGTAATTCACCTAGATCACTAATCAGTTATCGTCTGATTATGGTGCAGATCTAGAAAACCTGCCCCTCCCCTCCAGACAAACACAGAACAGGTGTGTGTTACGTTGCAAATCTGAAGCCCATTAAACTGTATACATCCACTGCCATGATCAAGGCCGATCAGCACCAAAGCCCGGTCTTGAAGAGTACATTCGCAGCATGGCAAGCTGAGGCTGGAAACTACAAACGACAGATGGAGAGACACTGAAGACTGACAGACACACTGAAGACTGACAGACACACTGAAGACTGACAGACCAAAGACCGCATCAAGAAGACAGAGAACAGGAAGCCTTCTGCTCGTCGTTAAGAACACTTGATCATCACAGCTCATTCAGACCAGATTTAGGAACCGTATGGTCGAACATGTGCTGTACTGAGTGTGGTGGTGTAGTGTGGTAGCTAGCGCGGGGCTGAAGATGTGATGTTGTGTTATTCTGTGTGATGCAAGCTATGCTATGCTATTCTGTGCTTTGCCATTCTATGCTATGCTATTCTGTGCTTTGCCATTCTATGCTATGCTATTCTGTGCTTTGCCATGCTATGCTATGTTGCGCAGTGCTGCGATTGTGTTGAGTTGTGGTGTAGGATGACTTGATGTCGAGTTCAGATCAGAGCTGAATCAGCCTGGGAGAGCGGGGGTGATGATGTACAGTGCCCAGAGCATGCTGGGATGGCTGGGGCCACTGTCGTCGTGACAACAAAGAGGGCCAGATAGCGCGAGCATTCCTTCCCATGCACTGCTAATGAGAGACAGAGGAAGAGAGAGGGGAGGGAGGAGAGATGGATGAGAGCAGCTCTCCCCCTCACACAGGAACAGAGAGAGGAGGGGGAAAATCCCACATCCTACAGCAGGCTTTGAGATGACCAAACCCACTGATATATGTTTGGATTGTCTCTTGTTTCAGTTTCCCAGAAAGGCGATCATCATACTGGGGGGGGGGGTTTCCCAAGCAGTGGGATCGGCGCTGTATACGAATGTTAGCACTGCACATGTCACTATAAAAACTGAAATAAAAATGTTGTCTCCGTGGATCCTTCAGTAAACGGTATTTCTCGTGCTCCCTTTGGATCAGCAGATTTAATGCCATCACACCTCATACCTCCGAAAAACTGAGGAAAGGGTTCAATCACAGAAAGCCTGCAATTGTATTCACCAAATTAACATCCAACCACATCAAACAGGCGTTTCCTTTGTACGCTTAACAGGGCGGGATGACATGACAGACATCTTTCTGCCCGCCAGCCCTCCTTCACATGAACGTGTGAACATGATGTCACTAATGCTTCTATTCCATCTGAGCTGCAACGCTCCACAGCACATCAGTAGGTTAACACGATCTGTTTGGTTCACAGTGTGATTTCTTTTTTCATAACTCTATAGATAAAGATGTTTTGATGTTTTTTCGGTTGTAACGTGGTGCGCAAGCGTGATGAAATAAATGTAATTCTCTTTTTTATCTCCCCATGTTGTGATTCGCAGGACTGATCACAAGAGTTACATGGACACACACACACACAAACACATCCCCCTTGTTAGTACCGCCAGGCACCATATTTCCCACAGTTTCCTGAACAAAAGACCATGACCCTCCAATTTCGCTCAAACCGAGACGCGAAGATAACCAAAAAAAGATCGCCGTGACATGGGTTCACCTTGGCCAATCCTACCCTGCCTGAAGAGCCCTTCCCCTGGGATGACTCACACCACCTGCCCCTGGCAAAGACCGAGGCTCCAGGCCTGCGTGGCCCTCTGTGACCACTGTAGTTGTTTACAGCCAGCCTGTCCCCAGAAAGAAGGGCAAAGAGGTTTGAGATGGATGCTCCCTCCGTCTCTCTCCGTCTGAGGGTGGCACACTTCAGAGCTGAGGCGAGGCAGGCCAGGCAAATAGAGCAGAACCCCATTGTTATGGCTAATGACATTCCACAGGCGTCACGCTGGGTGCATGAAAGGCATCCTCTTCTGCCTCCTCTCTCGTTTTCCCTCCTTCCTCCTCTCTGCCCCCCTCTCTCCCTCCTTTTTTCTCTTTGCCCCCACCTCTCTCCATCCTTTCTTCTGGTTGCCCCACTATCCTTGACATGCACACACCACTTCCTCTCTCTCTCTCTCCTCCCTCCCTCTTTTCTTTCTCCTCTCTTTGCCTGCCTCCACCCCAAGGCTCTCAAGGTGGAGCATCGAGCGAGAGAGAGAGAGAGGGAGAGAGAGGGGAGAGAGAGAAGGAGAGGGGAGAGAGAGGTAGGGAGAGAGAGGTAGGGAGAGAGAGAGGTAGGGAGAGAGAGAGAGAGGGAGTCACAGAAAACAGAGGGAAAGGGAGGGAGAGAAAGAGAGGGGCCTGGGTGCATTGGATTGTCGAACCAGAAGAGATTCCTTTGGAAATATCACGAGAAATGACTACTGTCAGACACAATGACTATGAGTCATAGCGTAACTATCATCATAATAAAGTAGCATGCATTATGGCTGAACCAGAGAGGGTACAGTTTCTGGGGAAATGTGTCCAGGTGTGCTTGCGGCCGCTGCAGTTAAGGCATCAAAACAAAAAAAGTCTTCCCCCCCCCCCCCCCACCCTTGGGAGAATTAGAGCAAGAGCTAGCAGTACGTAGTTTACGTGCATCATCATGCTAGCACGCATAAACAATGTCCCATTTCGCACACCTGGAGAAGACGGCTGTAGTCGTGATGCTTCGTTTCTTCAAGTTCTTCCGCGATCCTCCCTTTTGCTCCAAGCTTCAGACCCCCGGACCGGTAAGTAACTACTACTACTGCTATGTCGGAATTCTAGAGCTAACCAGATCGACGAAGGGATTGCTAGACTTGGGCTAACCAGAACGACGGGAAGCCCACTTCCGGTAAAACAGACGAAAAGACAGGGTGTTGATATCACAGCGTGGAAACATAGCTAGCTCTAGCTACATAATATGTTATCACCATGACCTGTGTCTGTGGCGTTTCTGCAGCTCTTACTAGTTTCTGCCGTTTATACTAGCTAGCGATCTCCCGGAAGCTTGCTAGCTGCTGAAAAGAGACTTGTGTGGTATTTGTTGTTGTTTTTTGTGTGTAGGTAAACGCGCACAGGTTTGTGACGTTAGCGATGTTTTTGACTGTGGCTAGCTAGTTAGCTACCGTTAGCGGGACTTTACACCTTCAAAAACCGTGCAACGGAACCTTCGCGGAAGTAATGAGACGCACATTTTGACATTGGTCCTTGTAAAAAACTGAGAGTCGTTAGCCTGTCTATAGAAATAATAATTAAATAATATATATGTGACATAATAGTAGTGTGGCTTGCCGAGAGCAAGCACACCAAATGATTACCTACGGATATTCTGACATCATTAAACTTGGTCATACCAGTGAAATAATCAGGTAGTCCCATAGGGGCTGGCGCCAGGCAAGGACATTAGGACCCGGACAGAGTAAACAATTAGCCTCATTGTGATGTCATCTGAGACACCAGGTCAGGGGACCAGCCACGGGGCTTCCCCTACCAGGTGTCCTCGTGCACACCAGTTATTGCAAAGAATAACACGATACTAAGGTGATGTTACCTTGCAAACTGTCCTTTAACAGATTCACCAAATAGTTGTCTAATAAAGCTGTCGTGTTCTGTTACATTTCATGCCAGTGGTACAGCACAAGTATTTCAAGGCATTTTAGCTATCTAGTTCCACAAGCTTCATGACTCCTTTCACTGGATATGCCCAGACTGTATTTAAGGAATGCTCAGTGTGTTTTCTCAGGGTGGTTAAGTAATCTCTGCCTCACATC
Organism: Osmerus mordax; assembly: GCF_038355195.1. Taxonomy (NCBI): domain Eukaryota; kingdom Metazoa; phylum Chordata; class Actinopteri; order Osmeriformes; family Osmeridae; genus Osmerus; species Osmerus mordax. The sequence goes on from NC_090064.1 coordinate 15,828,001, forward strand.
TCCCTTATCACCGGCCACACACTGGTTCCACCTCTCACCCTCTCTTTCTGTTCTGTCTTGACCGTCAGTCTCTCCAACCTGCCAGTCTGAGAGGAACTGAGGGAAAATCACTGGAGGGGAGGAGTTTTTTCCTTACGATGAGAATGTTCCTTTGATTTCTTTTGAGGAAATATGTTGTGCGTTAATGGAGACATTCCGTGTCTTCTCTCTATGACTTCAAACAAGGGAAAACAAAGATGGGCTTTGGGGGTGGGGGGGGGAATGAAGGGGTGGAGGGGTGACAGGCCTGGAGCGCTGTTCTCTCAAAGGAAACAATGATGTCCATACTGTATGTTCTATGTTCCGCCTTTTACTGTTCCAAATGGGTTTAGAACGGTTCATTTCTCTAGCTCAAAACCCCTGTTCCATTAATTACAAATGCCATCGCATCTATGCATTTCAATTTGAATCCAGAAGTACTTTATGCATGACATACAGTACAAATACGGTACAGATTGATGGTATAACTTCACTGTCAATAGTTCAGAGTTTCATTGTTAGATTTTATAAGATTTCATTTCACAATTGCAGTCTTCGAAATCACACACCCTTGTCATATATTTACATTTAGTCATTTAGCAGACGCTCTTATCCAGAGCGACTTACAGTAAGTACAGGGACAAGTAGGGTGAAGTGCCTTGCCCAAGGACACAACGTCATTTGGCACGGCCGGGAATCGAACCAACAACCTTCTGATTAATAGCCCGACTCCCTAACCGCTCAGCCATCTGACCCATATTTGAGTGAAGTGTCTCAACAGTCTTTTACAGAAATGACTTTGATTGTAGAGATGATTGCAGTGTTTTGTCAGGGCCACAGCTATTTCCTTTGGCCTCAAGCTTCGCAGTGGTCAATATGATCACATCATAAACTTGACAGGCAGTGTCAGATACATAGATGTCAAAATGAAAATGAGTTGATACAGATAGAAAGAAAGAAAAAATATTCATGTTAGTTAGGGACAACATGTTAGTGTGCCCATGAGGAGCTGCATGTTTAATGCTTTGCAATAAATAAAAAAATATGCTAGAATATAAATGTCTCAGTTCTTTCCATGAATAATTAGCCCTGCTGAATGCATTGATTTAGCTGTACGGCTAATTGTAGCAGGGCTTCCTGGAAGGAGGGAAACAGGCAAGCCCTGATCACAATCAAGCAAATAATTAGCACCCTGCTAGCAGGTGCTGCTTACCGCCCGAATGCATCAACAGGTCTAGCTATGCTAATCCAGTATTGATTAGCTAGCACCTCTCTACCATTGGTCTACAATCAACAGTACATACGCCGTCTCAATTAGCCATCTGTATCCACTCCTCTCCCCTCCGCAGTATGGACTCCTCCGAGGCCCACTCATCCCAATCAGTCCCATTCACAGGACTCTGCTGGGGGAGTTGGAGAGTGGGGGGGGGGGACTAGGGGAAACTATGATTGCTGAGACTAGGAGTTTGTCTTGGGTTTATCTGGGGGGATGGTGGGGAGGGGAGGCGGGTGGATCCCTGCCTGTCACAGACTTCAGGTGATTTTGGAGAGGGTGGTTTGGTCGAGCAGAAGATCGTTTTTAGAGAACAGCGTCAGATTCTTTCACTTGCCGGACAGTGCTTTTTTATTTTTTCTTCCATTCACTCTGCTACAGCACACAACTATTACAAGCTTTTAAATAGAATGATTGTGCCCAACCAAAATCATGATTTGATTATTTTGTTGACAATGAGCCAATAAAATAGGCTTTTTGCACACACAGCTATGTATCTGTTGAGAGGGAAAGTAATCTTGCCATTATATGTGAATAATCCTCTTAGCAGTAAGATACCATCTTCCCTCATGCACCCCATCATCCACACACTGACACGCGCACACACACACACACACACACACCCAGCCACTCAGCATCAACACAGAGAAGTGCTGGTTTGCCCTTTAGGAAAGACACTGCTCAGCTCCCAGTCTTATCAACAGCTAATGTCAGGGCAGGCTGACATCTCCCTGCATGGTCGCAGGCTGCCTGGGCGGGCCCAGCATATGTACCAGTCCAGCGGCACAGCCAAACCCATCAGATGATGGACTGGTTGACCTTTTTAATGTTGAGATGAGCTGCCCTATCTCCTTAGAAGCAGATGGGGGGGATTTAGCGAGAGACTGTGTAGGCTGTGAGGAGAGGGGGGTAATGTGTTGGGGGGTGCATGTTGAGAGAGAGATCACCTGAAAACAGAGAATGTCCTATCTGGTTCTGGGAATGGAAAACAAAGTAGGGTAATGACAGGTCTGATAGACATCAGGCTGGAGTCGTGTTACACGGGAGGTGGGGTGCGGAGAGGGGGCGCAGAGCATCCGAGAGACAGAAAGAGAGTGAAGAGGCAAGATTTACGTGAGACCAAACCTTTAATCAAACACACCTCTCGTCTGTCTCTCTGCCGCTTGCTGTCGTTCTGTGGCAACCGCAAAAACAAAAAAGCAATCGCGGGGCTGTCGTTGGACATTTCCTGAAACATCACAAGTCTTCATCCTTCGCCACGGCGGCGAAGCAGGGACAGCGTTCATCAGGGGTCCCGAGGCGCTAGGTCGCCACGGCGGCGAAGCAGGGACAGCGTTCATCAGGGGTCCCGAGGCGCTAGGTCGCCACGGCGGCGAAGCAGGGACAGCGTTCGTCAGGGGTCCCGAGGCGCTAGGTCGCCACGGCGGCGAAACAGGGACAGCGTTCGTCAGGGGTTCCGAGGCGCTAGGTCGCCACGGCGGCGAAGCAGGGACAGCGTTCGTCAGGGGTTCCGAGGCGCTAGGTCGCCACGGCGGCGAAGCAGGGACAGTGTTCGTCAGGGGTCCCGAGGCGCTAGGTCGCCACGGCGGCGAAGCAGGGACAGCGGGTGAAACATGACACCCTGTCACCTCCCCTGTGGACAAACAAGACAGGGATGAAGCGCAAGCCTGTGTGTGGTACTGCATCTCTCCTGCCTGCATTGTCCTGTCTGCCAGCCCAGGCCATGAGATCCTTATCTCCTGTCAGAATGGCTCTCCCAGGACACAGCGAGGACAGAGAGGAGAGGGGGGGAAGCTGTTTCTGTACAGGCTCGGCTGAATAGAGAACAAGCACGGCTGGTTGGGATCCATCCAAATGAATACAAGGAGAGAAGTGTGTTTGCGTGTCTGTGTTTGTCTGTGTGTGTGGGTTTGTGTAGGGAGGTGTTTCTGATGAGAAATGGAAAAGAGGAGGGAGAGAAAGTGAATTGAGGCTTGGTATTCTGTTTACCACCAGTCAAACTGCTGCTGTTTGCTCACTCTTTGCCGTTCCTTTGATGAAGTTCGACACGCTCAAGGCTGCAACGAAGATGTGAATAACATCTATTCCAAAGCAAATAAAACTAATTGTATTTGTTTAGCTCCTTCGTGATTGTTCTGGGTCATCATGTTTGTAATAATGAATATGGAATATTCAGTGTTTACTCTGAGACAGGTCCTCTGGTTTCGTGGTAGCTGCTGGTGAATACTCTGTGGGGCTACTGTAATCCCTGTTTGCACCAGGCAGGATTACAATGTGGAACCCAGGGGAGGTCATTATGCTGGAGCTGTTTGCTATCTCTACATCTGTAATTAACATATGCAACGCTGATGACTTATTTCAGCATTTAACCCAGATCTGGGCTATATTTGACATCACAGCTCCCCTCATCTCACCTCCTTCCATAAAGAGTTGGAGACCAGATGCTGATGCTTGGTACAAATCTCGAAGTGTGTGTGTGTCCAGTTGTGTGACTGCATATGGGCAGGTGTGTGTGTTCAGGTGTGTGTGTGTTCAGGTGTGTGTGTCTTTTCAGGTGTGTATGTAAGGGAGGATTGTTTAGGGATGGGGGTGTCTCGGGTGAAGAGGGCAAATGTGTGTGTCAGATAACCTGGTGGTATAGGTTATATCATCGGCTGTGGTAGTTGCTGAACAGCCAACATCCATATCCTGTTGCTGTTGTTCCTGGAGATCCAAAGCAGAGAGCCAGTGAGAGGGGCAGTGTGAGGGGTGAGGGGGCAGGGTGAGGGGTGAGGGGGCAGGGTGAGGGGCAGGGTGAGGGGGCAGTGTGAGGGGCAGGGTGAGGGGGCAGTGTGAGGGGGCAGAATAGGCTGTTGGGGGATGTGCTGTGTGTGAGAACCACAGGTAGATGCAGACCAGGTGTTTTTACTGCAGGACTTCACCGTAACGCATACACTAGCATGAGAAGGCAGAGAGAAGAAAGAACGTTTTAATCGCACAGATTCACTATGTTTACAATGCCTTGTCACGTGGAGAGAGGGGGCTTGTTGGGAGAGAGAAATGGACAGAGTGCGAGGGAGGATGGACAGGGACCGAAACGGAGAGACCAAGATGAGCAGAGACTCAAGCGCTTGGGAAATTTTCATTTCTTCCGTGAAGGTAGATTGTCAAAGCAAATGTGTGTGTTTGTGATAAGGCTAGCAGAGTCTTTCATCGCGAGCAGAAAACTGCACGCGGACGATCTAACAGACAAAAGCGGTTACACTCCTACAAAGGAAAATGTTTTTTATTTCCATTCCAAAGAACCAAAACAACATGCCTCATCTCATTCACTTCAGAGTAGGAACCGTAACGTTAATTACTCTCCCAGTAACTCTCCTTTGATAACGTAATTTTGTTTGGGAGACGGTTGCTCATCAGTCACGCTAATTAGCATTCTTTTGAAAAATGCTAGAATTCCTTTGGGGGAACAGGTGCGGATTCGTCTTCCACTTATTGTACGTTAAGGACTTGTCTCGAGTCGTTACGTTGCCAGACTTTGTTTAATCTAGCAGTTTGGTCTGCCAAAAGCACTGTCTTGTGGCAGCAATGCTTATCTGAATACCATCTCAATAACATCCATGGATATGGCCGGGCCATCCCTGCTAACTGGTGTAAACCAAGGGCCTTGAATACCGATTAGTTCACTTTGAGTAAACTGGAGTTGTCGTTGTAGACGTGAGTTGGATATGATGTTGCTGCTATTCATGATTTTCTACATTATCCTCAAGGCATTGCAGCCCTATGCAATAAAGTGCGCAGGTCTTAGATTGTATGGTTTGCTATGAGATTTTGCGTTTTATTCTTTGGAGAAATAAAACGTCACCCGGACTCTATTTTGTCTGTTTCCCAGTTGTTTTCTAACGCAAAGTAGCTAGCCTGTGCCACGGTCTCCTGCTGTTCCAAACCCAGGCCTCTGACAATTACAAGCCAACAGCTGGTCAGAAACCATGTCCACAGAGGTCATTTGCATTATGTAAAAACGTTCCCATGTTTCATCACGATTGAAATTGCCGGTGGCTATTTTGAAACGAGCGAGTTGTTACTGTAGTGTTATGACTTGCAGAGTTGAAGTAGGCAGAGTGGGTTTTATTGGGGAGATATTGGGGCTAGCTGCAGGTCCATCACTACACTGTTTCACACATGCTGCAGAGTTCTGGTGTTGGGCCAGGGCTGCAGAGATGTAGGGAACAGGATAAGAGAGGGGAGATGTAGAGGTAGTAGAGGGGTTGAAGACACAACCATGGAATGTGTCGTACTTTGGATGTTCTGTCAAAGGTTTTGAGTATCGGATCTTGAAACTGCAACTTTCAGAGGCTTTCTGAAAGACGAACAAGGTGAAAAGCCCTTGACGAACCTTTTCAGGTCTGTTTGTGTCTACAGTATCAGATAAATCCAGCATTTATTCCCAGGTGCAGGATGGGCAAAAAAGTTGCAAAAGAAGAGAGAGAGAGGTTGAGTAAGAGTCAAGCAGAGTCGTTGAAAGGAGTGTTGACAGACTAACGCAAACTCTTTAATAAACATGCTGATACAGTCAGAATGTGAGTCTGAAAAACACAAACTGGCCAACAAGGGGAGGCCTGCCTTGTCAGGAATTTACATTGATTTGGAAAAGAAAAGGGTAATACAGTCTCTCTCTCTCTCTCTCTCTCTCTCTCTCTCTCTCTCTCTCTCTCTCTCTCTCTCTCTCTCTCTCTCTCTCTCGTCTTTGTCTCTCCCCGTATTTCTCTCTCTCCCCCTCCCTCTCTTTTACTTGTAATTGTTCTGCAACTTAGCCCCATCAGCATATTTTCCTCCTATTTGAAGGCTTGGGATTATGCAAGAGAAGCAACATCTCCAGATAGGTAACCCACCCACCCTTAACTTCACCCCCTTGCCCCCTGTTTCTCTCTCTCTCTTGTCTTTAAGTCTCCAAGCTGCTGACGCTGTGCATCTGTGAAGTGTGTAAAACACAACTCAACAGTCAAGTCACTGCCTGACAGTCAGCAATGTCAGCAGCGTGAAAGATGGCGATTGGAGAGAAGGTCAAACATGCTGGAACACAGGATTCTGTGCATGGCAAACCGCTTGTTTGTGAGGAATGGGGGGTCTACCAACATGAAATGGAATGCCCCTGAGTTGCATAAGAACCGGTGTGAATTGTCGGTTTCGCTTCCTACAACAACATTGGAACTGTTGTGGTAACCACAGCTCTAGTTTTAGAAGTTTTTTTTTTTTTTTTTTAAGGAAGCTGGTTGTTCAGCTGGTGGATGTAGGAGTTCAGGTTGAGCAATGTTTCAGTATCACCACAAACTGACTCTTTCACCTCGATTTGTCACACATTACGTGACCTATTTCTCCTGAGTCCTGCGCTTGCCAGGAATTGCAATCCGAGTGGCACACATCATTCCCTGGACTCTCCTCCTCTCTTAACTACCTCTCTCTCTTTCTGAGACGAGATCAGAGACGAGTCAAAAGCGTAAGAACCCACCAGCACGCTGTGTAGCTGAATTAACTTGAGGACAGGTTGTGATATTGCTTTGGCAACCCTCTTACCCTTCGAGGTCAGAGACTGCTGTTGTGTAGTCCACGCTCTCCTTTAACTCATCCCTGAAGCCGTCAGACCGTCATGTAAGACAACCTCACACAGCTCTCTTGTCCTCCTAACTAAAAAAGAATATTAAAACGTATGTTTTTGTTTATATTTGTTATGTTCACGTACCGTTGTGAAGCGGTTGTGATGTCTTGTAGGTCTGTTGATGGGTTTGTTTGACCTCAGGCAGCCTTGTGATCCATTAAACTGACTGTTGACAGGTTTGTTTGACCTCAGGCAGCCTTGTGATCCATTAAACTGACTGTTGACGGGTTGTCCTGCTTTGCAGATTGGTTGCATACAGCCGTTTCCTCACATCTTATGTATAGCATGTTACATTTGACCCTGTTTAGAAAGCTGTTAAACTTTACTATCCCATGAAATCACACATGGTTGCTAGTGTCAGAGCAAGGAAGCATGCGTCGTAATTTGCACCTTATTATCGCCCTTGGTGTACACAATCTTGGTGTTGTGTTCCAAAGCAGTAGACACATTATTTCTGTTTATGATTATGGTCCTTAGGCTAGCCACGTCATTGTCAAAAACTCTGATCCTCAGACTTTTGGGGGGATAGTGAGATGTTTTATTTGGTGTTGGGTCGTGTGTTTGTGTGATTGTGTGTGTTTGTGTGTGATGTCATTCTACGTTTCAACTCCGAGGTCTCTTGGCAGGCTGTGCAAGCACAAGCCATACCCATCAGCCCACCGCCTAATCTGCCTGGCAACATCTTATCCAGGGAGGGAGAGATAAAGACAGGCCGAGGTGCCTGGTCCTGAGGCAGGGACACAGGGAGGGGGGGAGCAGGCAGGCTGATAACACTGTGAGGAGAAGATGCCGATAGTGGATGAGCATGTGTGATGTCACCAGCCTAACCCTGTCCTCTGTGTATGACCAACTGAAGAGTCTGGCCCAGAAGGGTTCGGTTTGACCAGTACACCCCCATCAGCATCCTAAGCCTTGGGAGGAGGTGGGATGGGGAGGAGGGATGGGGGAGGAGGATGGGGGAGGAGGGATGATGGGGGAGGAGGGTGGGGGAGGAGGAGGGCTGGGGGAGGTGGGATGGAGGAGGAGGGATGGAGGAGGAGGGCTGGGGGAGGTGGGATGGAGGAGGAGGGATGGGGGAGGAGGGCTGGGGGAGGCTAGACAAGCAGTTGGTTCAGCTGTGATAAGGGAAGCCAATACTGTAGAGAAACATAGGAGAGATAAAGACCAGTGATTGCTTAATCCAAACAGGACACACCACTGTGTGTGTGCGTGTACGCGCTTCAGCTTGAGTGTGTGAGTGCATGTGCGTGCGTGTGTGTGATTGCTTTGGGGGGCTACTGAGGGAGGAGGATGAGGAGGAGCGGGGGAGGAGGAGGGGGGGGGAGGTGATGTTCGTTGACGTAGGGGGGCAGCATTATTGTCCTGGCAGGGTAATCTCCCTCCATCTTGGCGGATGGGTAATGGAGGCTCTGATACCAGGTGCAGCTCGTCTCTCCTTTCAGGAGGCAGGTCTCCATGCCAAACCGAATTGGATGAACCTTTTATTGTCTGGCCCGCTCTGTGTTATGGTCTGGCTGGGCCTCACTGTTTGGACAAACCTGTGGGCGAAGGGGTGGGAGAAAAAGATAGGTCTGGGGAAATGAGCGAATGACAGACAGAGAGACATAGCGATTGTGTGTGTGTGTGTGAGAAAAAGGCAAGAGACCTGAGGATGGAGAGCTGTAGACGGAGCCGGAGAGAAGGATGAAAAGATGGAGGTGTATCCAGCAGGAGATTCTGAATAAACATTCTCTCCGTAATGCGCTTATCCTAATTAAAGACACGGTAGGCTTTCTCAAGTCTTCGATGCGTGGCTAATAACCACACCATTAATCACCCTCCGTTGCTCGATAGAGTGTTGTAACATAGGCACACCACCTAAAGTGCTCAAGAAGGGAGGCTCGGTAGGGAATTCACTGGGCAGAGGGACAAGAGATCTTCAAACTAAGCAGACTTTGTGTGAACAAAAATGGCGTTTTGTGTTTGTCTGTCGAGGGAGGGAGGCAGCAGAGAGAGTCTGAGCGTATTACTGTCCATTACATTTGTTTGTGGGACTTTGGCCAGGCCCTAAAGGATTAGAGCTGATTCGGAGGCTTGGAAGGGGGATTTTCAGAATCATGTGTGTTTGTTTGTGTGTCTGTGTGTGTGAAAGGGCTTTTGTGTAAGTGTGAGGCAACATTTACTGCTCCTGACGGGCCAGCACAAGACCCAGAGCTGGAGCGGGGGGGGGGGGCTGAGGTTGCCAGGTGACAGAGTTGCTAACTGTAGAAGATACATGGCGAGGTAATGAAATCTCCTGTTGCTCACTGCAGGGTGAATACACAGAGGAGCAGGGCATCTCTCCACAGAAACAGCAAGCTGCTTGTTTGGTTTGGCGGAGGAGAGCATCACTGTGTGTCTTCATAAATAAACCTACATACCAAAACATCATTAAACATACGAACATCAAATGTATTCCATGCTAGTGTGTGGTCATGAGTGTTCCCCGGTTGGCTGTGCATCTCCCTGTCCTGTTAGAGCAAAAAGACAGCTGTTTAAGGCATACAAAGTGTGTGTGTCTGTATGTGTGTGTGTGTGTGAGAGAGAAGCCAGTGTTCAGGTCACACCTCCAGAGTGCCGGAGGCTACAAAGAGCCTAATGAGACTCTGAGGCCTAGGGCTCGCTCTGCTTCTCAGGGGAAGCTCATAGAATGCCCCCTGGAATGTGAGCTTCAGTCGGGTGGACACGTCTTCTGGAAGGCCCCACGTGCATCAAATACCGGAGCCTCTGAGGGGGATTCTCTGGAGGTGCTTCACAATTTTTACACATTTTGGACCGTTCCATTGGTTTTAACGTACCGGATGCCCCTCATGCTGAACGGACGGTGTTTGCCAGGTGTGGATGGTGGGCGGAGAGGAGGAAGGTGTTGGGGAGAATCTATTATCTCCCTGTCATGTATCCCTTCAGGGAGAATCACACTCTTTGACCTCTTTCTCTGTGACTGTCGAAAAACCATCTGTGTCCTCTCTCCTCTCGATCTCTCTTCTCTCTCTCCTCTCTCTTCTCTCTCTCCTCTCTCTTTCTCTCCTCTCTCTCTTCTCTCTCCTCTTTCTCTCTCCTTTCTCTATTTTCTCTCTCCTCTGTCTTTCTCTCCTCTCTCCTCTTTCTCTCTCCTCTTTCTCTTTCCTCTCTTTCTTCTCTCTTTTCTCTCTCTCCTCTCTCTCTCTCCTCTCTCTCTTTCTTCTCTCTCTTCTCTCTCTCTCTCCTCTCTCTCTCTTCTCTCTCTTCCTTCTATCTTTCTTTTCTGTCTGTCACTCTCACACAGACTCACACACAAATGTGGTTCTTATTATCCACGGACAATAAAGAAAAGGTAAATGGCCGATACTGGTTGTGTTTTTGTGTTTACGTCATCATTTGGAATGGATGTGTCGGCTCTGACCCAGTTTGACCTCAGAACAGGCTGTCGTAAAAGCTCTGACCTGAGGGGAAAGTGACAGGTTTTAATGGATGAGATTCACTCTTCATCTGAACAAAGAGGAAGACCTCCTCTTTTGTCTGTTTCATTAGCTGATGTAGCATTTAGCTGTCTCCAGAGACACGGCAACATAAGGACAAAGCCAGCTTCCTGCCTCTATAACCGATGACTCTTAACACTCACACCAGCGTTTGCCGTGGCAGCACCGTGTGTTTTGGTAATGGATTTTCTCATCAGAAGTGACATAGCAGAGCGACTCAAAGAATGGATCAAAGAATGGATCGCCTTAAAGAAACCTCCAGTCAAGGTTAGAAATCACTTTGCTGGAGCGTTTCTGTTCCAGCTCCTCTCGTCGCCTCGGCGTGTTGACAAAGAACAGTGTTGCAGCATAGTGTTCTTCTGCCCACATTGCCAACCTAACCTTGAGGAGGAGGGGGAGGGAGAGGGGGAGAGAGAGGAGAGCTGGGCTGATGGAATTCAAAAGGTGTAGCGTAGTTAAAAGGTGTGAGAAGAGTGGAGGGAAAGCTTTGGCCCTCAAGTATCCATGGTTACCTCGGTTTTATTGCTGTTTGTCTTGGATGACAGATGTAATAAAAAGTGGTGGGAGAGAAATGGCCGGCCAAGGAGGGTAATGGTTGGGTTGGGGCTCACATCAAGCTCACACTGCCCTCGGTTCTCACTCCAGTCTGCTATCTATCTTTATTTTTGTTTATTTCTTGTTTATATTTCTTCATTTTTATCTCTTTCTTTTCCTCTCTCTTTCTCCCAAACCCCTTGTTCACTCCCTTTATCCCTTTCTCTCTCCTCTCTCTCTCTCTGTCTCTCTCTCTGCCCTCCCCCCCCCCACACACACACACACCTCTGCACCCTTCTGGTTTACATGTTTATTACCTGCACAGGGGCCTCATTACACCTGATTGGATAGCCTGTGAACGTCCAGACGCATAATCTCTCAGCCAGCTCTTCCAATTAAGATGTAGAGCTTCAGGACTCACAGGTATGTTATTAAGAAAGACCAAATGGAAAATTAAGTGTCTCTCACAGCAATCGTGACCAAGCTCAGTGGTAGCCAGAGATAATGAAATATAGAGGCAGTAACTCATCCGTGTTCCAGCTAGCGAGGCAGAGAGAGGAGGGGGGGGGGGGAGGTGTAGGATATGAGGGGCATTTCACACACTGTCTCCAGGTAGGATGGACATTATCAGGCCTGTGCGGCCAGCTATTTGACACGCTCACATGCCCCTCAGGTGGTGGAAGCCATGGTGTCTCTCTTCCTTCCCCCCCCTCGCCCGCACCCCCCCCCCCCCCCATTTCAAGCCTCTGAGTCTTAAATGAAATGAAGACAGGGGTGTGTTGACCCCCCCCCCCCCCCATCTCCAGCTCCAGTCTGTAGAGGAGCGTCATCTCACACAGTCTGGCCCCAATCTACCTCATGCTCCTCAGAGGACAGTAGACACACACACACACACGCCTGTCACACACAACACGCACACACTCACACCCAGCCATGCACAGTCTCTGTAAAACACTTACACACACACACTTTCTCTCTACGGGGGTCTTGGAAGAATTGAAGATTCAGCTATTATTAGCCAGTGAAAGGACACTGTTTAGAGGAGCCATTTGGAGAGATATGGAGAAGGCAGGGGGCGGGCGAGCAGAGAGAGAGAGAGAGAGAGAGAGAGACAGAGGGGGTCCTATGGAGCGTTTTCATTTTCAGCAGGGCTATAAATCACACAGGAACTAGTGGAAAACACTAACTCCTCCCTCTGCATGTGACTCGTATTTCGGTACAGTAGAGAACATGGAACTATCCATTATCCTGGGCCGTACAGTTATCAGATCAATGCCCCTGGTTTGAAATGGTGAATGGTGGAAAACGCTATTGTACTACTCTGTGTGATAATACTGGAGCTGTGATGTACATGGTCCACAATCACCACGGCGTTCACCTCCTCAGAGTGTCGCTGGGAGGGAACAATACCCTTGGGGGGTCTGGGTGATGACACACACACACACACACATCAGGCTCATTTTCTAAAGGAGTCCCCAGAGAGGTGACACCTCCTGTTGTGACACTGCCAACTGTGACTATAATAAAGTCTAAACAGTGATACACCAGCACTGAAGGGCCTAAATTTCTGCAGCTGTTTCTCTCAGTGGCCGTTTATGATCAGGATCCAGCGTCCGACAACAGTGAGACCCATCAAGCTACGCTCTGGCCGCTTTCCAGACCGGAGGGTGTCGAACAAATCGGCCCTGGTGCGTGCCTCTCCAATTATGCCAAGCTGTCTGGGGAGCAAGCATCACCGCAGACGGCATTGATCGTCTCAGGGATGCGGCCCATATCAAATCAGACAAAGGCTAGCATTCCTGGCATACAAATGAGCCAATCAAATGTGCCCACACATCACCGGCGCGACTTAAACACGGGCAGACGAAACAACAGATTTCTTTCAGTTCAATTCAAATCAACTTGAGTTTAATTGATCGTCGTGAAACGAGCGAAAAGGAAAGAAAAGATGGAGATTTTCGCTTTTTAAATTAAATTGTGCGTGTGTGTAGTGGGGGAGGGGGTGAAAGAGTCAAGGAGACAAGCTGTTCTGAAAAGCCTTGGATGATTCATTAAAAACCCACCGTCACTGGAGGATGAAATGGGCGGTGTGGTTTGAGTGAGTGAAGGGTGTGGGGTGTGGGGATTAGTGAAAGTGTTTGTGGGGGTGAGGGGAGGGAGGGGTAAGGGAGGGGTGCGGGGTGAAAGGGTGATGGGGTTGAGTGGTTTGGTCCGTGTGTCTGAAGGATAATTAGCCCTGAGGAGGGACTGTGCTCTGATGCTGTCGTCTGAGGAGGGACTGTGCTCTGATGCGGTCGTCTGAGGAGGGACTGTGCTCTGATGCGGTCGTTTGAGGAGGGACTGTGCTCTGATGCGGTCGTTTGAGGAGGGACTGTGCTCTGATGCTGTCGTCTGAGGAGGGACTGTGCTCTGATGCGGTCGTCTGAGGAGGGACTGTGCTCTGATGCGGTCGTCTGAGGAGGGACTGTGCTCTGATGCGGTCGTCTGAGGAGGGACTGTGCTCTGATGCGGTCGTTTGAGGAGGGACTGTGCTCTGATGCTGTCGTCTGAGGAGGGACTGTGCTCTGATGCGGTCGTCTGAGGAGGGACTGTGCTCTGATGCGGTCGTCTGAGGAGGGACTGTGCTCTGATGCTGTCGTCTGAGGAGGGACTGTGCTCTGATGCGGTCGTTTGAGGAGGGACTGTGCTCTGATGCGGTCGTTTGAGGAGGGACTGTGCTCTGATGCTGTCGTCTGAGGAGGGACTGTGCTCTGATGCGGTCGTTTGAGGAGGGACTGTGCTCTGATGCGGTCGTTTGAGGAGGGACTGTGCTCTGATGCTGTCGTTTGAGGAGGGACTGTGCTCTGATGCTGTCGTTTGAGGAAGGACTGTGCTCTGATGCTGTCGTTTGAGGAAGGACTGTGCTCTGATGCGGTCGTTTGAGGAGGGACTGTGCTCTGATGCTGTCGTTTGAGGAAGGACTGTGCTCTGATGCTGTCGTTTGAGGAAGGACTGTGCTCTGATGCGGTCGTTTGAGGAGGGACTGTGCTCTGATGCGGTCGTTTGAGGAGGGACTGTGCTTCGATCCTCCTGTGTTGTCTGAAGGCCTGTCTCTCTCCAGGGGGCCTGGAAGCCAGTCCAAGCATCATCTACGTCCTCTCCTTTCTCTGGCTCGTCTCTCTGCTTTGCTTTCTCTGCAATCTCCTTTTCAGGTGTGAAAAACAAGCCACAGTCATACCTACTTTCTCTGAACATTCTATCCCTAGCCTTTAGGTTTTTTATAAAAACCTGCCATTGATTTTCCACAACCAGAAGTGTGTCTATCAATATCTTCTGTTTTCCGTCCCAATCAATCGTGAGGGCCACGTGCTCAGAGAGTGGTTAAAAATAAAAGCCCTGCTCCATTATAAACTGAAGTATGCAGTCACCTTCCCTCTCCTCTCATGGAGTTTTACTTGTGCTAATGTAACTCTATAGCGACAGCATGAATAACCCCTGGTGATTGGATAAAAGCTGCCTCAGGAACTAAACACAGCCAATTACTACACCTCCTCTTCCCCCTTCCATATAATTTGCATCAGTATATATATATATATATTTTTTTTTACAAATGATTCCTCCTCCCCTCTCCTCCTCTCTTCCTCCTATCCACTCTCCTCTCCTCCTATCCACTCTCCTCCTCTCCTCCTATCCACTCTCCTCCTATCCTCTCCTCCTCTCCTCCAGTGACTGACAGACAGTCGGTGCCGTTCGGAGGCAGTGTTTACATATGAATGACATCCCTCATGATCCACTCTTCCTAACGGCCTGCTATGCCGGTAACGATGATGAACCTGGGGACCCTAACCCAGAGGACCGAGGTAATTACCGGGGCGGTGGAGATCTCACTCTCTCCGCCCCGCCCTCTGCCCACGCGCAGGGGTCCGATTCCCTGCCGGTGCTGCCGTGGCAACAGATGCCTCTGTGCCTCTCGACGCTGTGCGGGCTCATCAGGAAGTCGTGGGTCCTGAGAGGGGAGGGGGGGGGGGGTTGACGAATGGAGAGCGAGAGTGAGAATCATGGGAAGAGGTGGGAGGGGAAATGAAGTGAGAGAGAAGGAGGGGAAGAGGTAATGGTAAAGATGGGATGGATGAAGAGAGAAAGGGGGGAAAGAGGGAGGGATGAAGGGAGGACAGGACAGCCACACACCTGCAGCTGTACAGGAAGACAACAGGCGGTAAGGATGGAATCAGCCTGACTACAATTCCTATCCTCCCCCGTGCGTGCGTGTGTGTGTGCGTGTGTGTGTGTGTGATACCAGATGACCTGCAGTGTAGGGGATGGCTGTGGCTGGATGGGGTCCGAGGGGTACTGTAATTGGTTGAGGCCTTCACACCGACACACACCGGCACGGTGCAGCCCTGTGTGGTGTGTGTATCTCGGCGTGTTGCTGCCTAATTGCTCCGTGCGAATATTTAGGCCCATTAAAAGGTGCGAGACACCCCCCCAGCCTTTTCCACCAGCCCTGTGAACAGATGGTACGGACCGATATTAGGATGCTGTTTAGCTAATTACCATGTCTCTCTGGGTCCAGGGGAGGCCATCAACCAGCCTCACCTCCCCTCCACACCTTCCCAATCTCACCCCATCAACCAGCCTCACCTCCCCTCCACACCTTCCCAATCTCACCCCATCAACCAGCCTCACCTCCCCTCCACACCTTCCCAATCTCACCCCATCAACCAGCCTCACCTCCCCTCCACACCTTCCCAATCTCACCCCATCAACCAGCCTCACCTCCCCTCCACACCTTCCCAATCTCACCCCATCAACCAGCCTCACCTCCCCTCCACACCTTCCCAATCTCACCCCATCAACCAGCCTCACCTCCCCTCCACACCTTCCCAATCTCACCCCATCAACCAGCCTCACCTCCCCTCCACACCTTCCCAATCTCACCCCATCAACCAGCCTCACCTCACCTCCCCTCCACATCCTAACCCTCAACCCAACCCAGCACATACACACACATAGACAACCACCTTCCCCAAGGTCTTGGTCAATTGCCAGTGTGGGTGATTGGGCTGGAGGTGTGTGTGTGTGTGTGTGTGTGTGTGTGTGTGTGTGGGGGGGGGGTTGTTTAACCTACAGTGAGAGTTCAGAAGGATGAGGGAACTGTCGAAATGATCGTGTTAGACGACACTGACGGCAGCCATGCTAACATTTCAGCACAATATAGCTAGCAGAGAGGGAGATGAATGTCCCTGGCTAAATCTGGCACATTGACATGATGTGACCATGAAAGTGTTCATGTTAATTCACGTGCTTTGTGCCTTCTTAAATAAAAAAGAAACTAAACCTAAACAAAGAACATGCTGTCCATTAAGTGAACACTGCTCTGGTTGCGGAAAATCGTCAGCTTGTTAAACTTACACACACAAGTGAACAGTTATATTTGCTGAGGACTTGACCCCACCTCGGGAATTGGGCCCCATGCCTCAACCCCCCCCCGCCATTTTTAAACCAGGCCAAGGGCCCCCCCTGATCTAAAGGCAGTGTTGATAGGAGGGATACCAAACCCAGGAATTAATGCGTTTGCTAATGAATATGACATTTAACTGATATTTGCATGCCATGCGTGGCGCACAAATTAGCATGCCGATCACTAAACTCAGATTAAATAAAACTCTGCAATTACACACAATCAATCATGGAAAGATATACGGCAGGTGACCTATGCAGCTCAGCCCACAACGCCTCCTGTCCAGTCACTCTGGGCTCATTAACAAGTTACGGACACCCCATTATTTACCAATTGGCAAAGCATTACTGTTTCTCCCACTCTGAGACATGGTTAATCATTTCTTTGTGCGTGCGTGTGTGTGTGTGTGTGTGTGTGTGTGTGTGTGTGTGTGTGTGTGTGTGTAAGGTGTCGGTGTGTGTGTGTGTGGGGAAGGTGTCAGCGTGTGTGTCTGTGCCTGAAATTGCTCGGCTGCCAGAGGTGAAATATCTATCAAGGACGATTTTCCATTCACCATCTCTATTGTCAGAGCCTTCTCAGCGGACTGGCCTATCTGTCATAATCTATCTGCTTCACTCCTTTCTCCGCTGCCTCCGACAGTGGAGCAGAACTTGTTGGGTACAGACTTGGCTGGAACACAAAGGCTGTTCTCTTTGCCGACGGCTCAGCCAGACAGGTGACGAGATGGTCAATGCTCCGCGGGTGACGGGATGGTCAGTGCTGTTGAGCCAATCGCACTGCTTGGCTAATGGAGACGTCACTCACATTCGCGGCAGGTAAAGTCTGGAGAATCTTTCATGTCTGTTGCTCAGTGTGACAGCGGAATTGAGTGTGTGTGTGTGTGTGTCGGTTGTGTGTTGTGATTTGACTTCTTCTTGCCCGTCTCTGATAATGTCACTGAGTAGGTGACATTCAAAAGACACCCAAGCCCGGTTTCTGGACAGAAGGGCAGGATGTTTTCAGTCTAAACAGCTTCTGACAGCGAGCCTGGGTCAAGGTGGACCACACATCCAGGTTCTGACAGTGAGCCTGGGTCAAGGTGGACCACACATCCAGGTTCTGACAGCGAGCCTGGGTCAAGGTGGACCACACATCCAGGTTCTGCCAACGCTACTCTCTCCACCTCTGTCAGTGTAGACCGTGGCAGGTCATTAGCAATATTGAAGGAAAGCAGGCAGGGATAAAAATGTCAAGCTGCTAATTGTTAGCGCCAAGGCTGTTTTTTTTGGGGGGGGGGGCTCTAACCGTGACTTGCCGCACCGTGTCATGGTCATTTAATAGATTTTTTTTCCACAGGCGAGAAAAGGTGAAAGATTACGATTGGTTATGGGGGTCGTCGGTATAATTGACATTTAAAGTTAAAAGTCAAACGCCAATTGCTGCTCTTTCCCAGGTATTTACAGCACTAAAAGTCGCGCTCAGCCAGAAGTAGTGTCTGACATTAAAATGCCCCATGCAGAATCACTGCTGTACACTGATAACATGGTAAACGAGGACTAAACTATTACCCAACGCCACCATACTTTCTCATCATTGCATTAACTCTCTCTGTTATCTCTCCCTTTGTCTCTCTCGTTTCCTTTCCCTGGTCTACAGTACCATCTCCCTGGTTAGGGCTCTTTCTCACACCCAAGCACATCTCTCAAGAGTCTGTTTTTTGTTGTGAGTGTGTGTGTGTGTGTATGTTCTGTAGGTGGTGTCGTGGAGTCGAGGGCCCATCTGTACACTTACTCCATGCCTCAGGAGAGAGCCACAAATGCTCCTAATTATCACTGACCTTCTGCCTCCTGCTCTGTCTACCACCCCTGGTGCCCCTCTCCCCTGTCTACCCCTGTCTACCTCTTACCCCCTTCTCTCTCTCTCCCTCTTTCTCTCTCCACCCCCCTCCCTCGCTTCGTTAGCCTCACTTCTTTCCTCTGCTCTCTTCCCTCTCCATTCATCTCATCTCACAACTCTCCCCTCTCTCTCTCCCCGATTACCTGTGTGTCCCCCAGACATGTTAAATAACGCTTCCTGCAGCCCTGGTCGCTAATTGGAGCCCTTTCAGAGACAGAGACTTTGTTTGGGTCGTGATGTTTTTCTCCTTCTTCTCAAGGTCAGTCACGGAGAGAGGGGCCGAGGAACACCTGTGTTGCGGGCGAACGAGGCAGGAAGTGTTTCTGCCTCGCAGCCTCTTTGTCTCAGGTTGTTGCTCTGGGGAGGAGGGGGGAGGAGGAGAGGCAAGGGGCAAGTAATTATCACTCTAACCATACTTATCAGACACAATGCTTCTTGATTTACAGCGAGCTTGTTCTTTTATTAGTAGCTTCATTTTAGAGGACCCGGTGCAGAAGTAGACACATGGTGCTCGGAGAGACAGGAGAGGCGATAAACGTGACGTATTCGATCTGATCTTTCGTTTTAGGATCTGTAGAGTTCTCACAACATTTTGGACTACTCCTCTTTTACTGGTTTGACTTGCTGTTTGTTTACACGACAAGATGATGCCCATTAATGGACACAAATGTGGTCTGTGCCCCTAAAAACAGAATCCAGACTGCACACTATGTTTACCAGTAAATGTGATTAGGGCAGTCAGATAAAGTTGATTCTGTGTAGTCAGTTTGATGACGCAAGGGTGAAGACAAGGTGGACCGTGTTTATTCTCTATTTCTCTGTCTGTGGACTGTGGAAGTTGTTTTCTCTCCAGTCATGGTTGAATGGGACAATCAACATGATAAGCGCTAATTAAGATTCAGGCTTCTTGAGCTACTTACATTTAACACTGTTCTTTGGGGCCCTGCCACTGTAATTGTGTCTACCATTGTTTCACAGTGGGCTCGCTGAACCAACAAACTGTTATTAGCAGCTAGAATACCACTTCAACAATTAGTTATAGCCAACCAATTAACCTTGAAACACCTTTCAAATTCGCAGAGAAACGCAAGTGTCTGTGAAATGCCGAGTGAAAGTAATGTTAATCAAAAAATGTGTTGTTGTTTTATATGTCCACAGTCCAACTCACATTCAAAATGTTTTTATTTTAATGGGAGTGGGCGGGTTTTTATCGATGGTAAGCATCGTCTCAGCGCAGTGTTCAACGTGAGGTCGAGAAATGGCATCGCCATGGAGACTGTAATCACGTCGCGCGTTGGCAGATGTGAGGGGTGTAAATAGAGTTGAGGTTAAGGTGCACTATGAGGATGTAGGCTGTGTAGAACATGTCTATTATCTCTCCCAGCTGCAACCAGCTCTGAACAACCTAGGTCTACCTCCCATTTCTCCTGAGGAAACGCGCGTGAGTTCTCAGAGTGGGTTTCCTAGGGAACCAAAAGTGCAACAGGTTCCATGTTGGAGTGAGGCAAGGTGCATTGTGGTGAAATTAGCGCAACATTTTGTGTGAACCGCACACTTACTACTGTACAGTAGCCTACGTACAAGGAACATAGTCAATAGATGGGACGTAACCTACTGTAGCAGTTATACCGTTCTGTATCGTATCAACTGTTTTGTTGCGGTGGGCTTGCCTGTTTTATGAGGGACTGTTAGCCTGAACTTCGTGTCTGTAGAGGACAACCTCGTTTCTAACTGCCAAGCTGCGAGTCACTGAGCTGCAGCCGCGTTGTTCATAATCACGCCAACAGTATTAATGAACCAACTCTTTTCTGTCCCAATTAACGCTGCATTACTAGAGGAACAAAATAAATCATCGTCTCCCGCTTACATCTAACGGAATGTACTGTAGGCCCTTTCGCAGCTCTTGCGTGGAGTGATTCTGAGCTGCGGGTTTCCATCTAATTAGACACTGATCAAAGTATTGCTTGATTTGACAGGATGCAAAAAAACGACATTACTGTATAATTTATTTAAAAAAATAAGTATAAATTCATTATTTGATAGAAAGTCAGTTTGAACATTGCTTCAAATGAATTTATATCATGGGGAGAAACATTTGGGTTAGAAATACTTTGGAATTCTATTCATGAGTAGGCCAACAGTATGCAGCATTTATAAATAAAGAAATTGTGCATCAAAGCCAGGATTCCAGTCGTGGACTGACTAGTAGACTCCTCTCCTGGTAATTGGATGCAAGAATATGACATGTTCTATTCTTCATAGTATAAAAGGGATCTGGACATTGCTTCATGTGTGGTTATTGTCTGGGAATACTGCCACTGAAATACTGCAAAAATAGTACTGAATGATCAAAACAATACTAACCACAAAGGAATAAGATGTTTAACATATCATGTTTTGATGTATTCACAAGAACCCTCCACAGTGAACCACAAACACACAAGTCTGATTTTACAGCATGATCGAAAGTTCTAAACACTTTCACACACACACACACACACACACACACACACACACACACACACACACACACACACACACACACACACACACACACACACACACATCATCCACCATTCACCACAAATACCCTGCAGAGCTGATCATGAACATGCTGTAAGAAAGCAAGCTTGTTTCACACAAACCCTTCCATGCCTTAGTTTTAGCCAACAACATTTATTTTACAGTCTTTGCAGCTGTAAAACATTGAATTACTGTAGAGCTATCCGCATTGTTTCTGCATTTGAGAACTTGAGAGGACAAGATAGAGCAATCCCATCTCTATTATGTTTTGCATCTGCAGAGATTACATACTAAGCTTCAGATAGCTAACAACAGTTATCAGTTGTTTACCAGACTATGAGCTATTTCTGTACCCTCTGGTACAAATGACACCTGGCTGGAGAAAAAGAAGCTGTACAATGAACGCAGAATAACAATATGCTGTGTGCACGTGTGTGTGTGCCTTCATAAGTGCCAGAGCGCGAGAGACTGATTGGGACGGTTTGTTTCTGCATTCCTCAGTTCATCCATAATGGATCAAGGGAAGTGCTCGTACAACACGTCCCCTTGCTAACCGCGCCTCAAACAGCCGGTCGCCCCGGCGCTTGTCCCGACCGGAGGAGAGGACCCTGCGACACCAGGGGCCGGGGAACAGGCTGCGCCAAGCTGCTCAAATATTGATCAGCATGGGCCTGTCTTTGAGGTTAGCTAGACTCAGTTGTGCTTCTCAGACAGAGAGGGAGGGAGGGAGGTAGGCAGCGACTCCAGGGATACAGGGGTGGGTGGAAAAGGCCACACAACATAGAGACAGAGAGCAGAGCTGTCAGAGCTGCTCTCCAGACAGACCGCTGATGCAGAAGCCTTTCTATCCATTAGGAGAGAGTCCCAGAGAGAGACAGGGAGAGAGAGAGATCATCACCTTTGTATAGGGAGGGAGAAAAATAAATCGTCACCTCTGTTCTGTGACACAGAGAGAGAGAGAGAGTGTGTCACCTCGGTATTGATGTTCTGGTAGCAGGCTCTGGGTCCGTACATAGTCTCCCTTTAGACGAAGATCGGGTGTGTGGGTTGGTCAATGTGGGTTAACTGGACTTGTGACTCTGATCCTGTTGCCTCCACAGGCCTCCTGACTCACTGCTGGTGCTCCTAGCAAAGGCAGTGTGAAGTAACGCTCTGCGAAGACACTGTTCCTTCAAAATGAAAATAGCTATTTCCTAAAACTTGAATTAACGGAAGTAAAAAATAAACATACTTCTGCAATCATCATGTGAGTTTAGTTCTCAATATTTGTAATGAAACATTTAAATTTAGTCATTTAGCAGACGCTCTTATCCAGAGCAACTTACAGTAAGTACAGGGACATTCCCCCCGAGGCAAGTAGGGTGAAGTGCCTTGCCCAAGGACACAACGTCATATTGGCACGGCCGGGAATCAAACCGGCCACCTTCAGATTACTTGCCCGATTCCCTAACCGCTCAGCCACCTGACTCCACCTGACACTTCAGTGTCCAGTAACTGCTGTGTTTACAGTACGTCCACAGCTTTTCAGTGTTTCTTTCATACTTCAGGTGTTCAACAGAACTTGTTGATCCCAGTCCACATGGGCCCTGACCCCTCACCTATCTGAGATGATTGGAAGCTGCTCACTCTCCATCCCCTTCACATGTCATCTGGAGCGCCGCCATTGGCTCTCCACCCCCACCACCATCAGGTGCATAGCGACATCCCTGCATCAACCCCACAACTCATCTCCCGCCCAAACGTGTACCGTCCCCATGACTACGAGATTCGGCAACACGCCACACCGGCAGGGCCCTGCCAGAGTCTTGACACGGCCCACAGATGCACTGAGTGACATGGAGGTCCCCTTCTCTCTGCTGGCATGGTCCTCCACCCGGCCATCTGGTGCCCCGCTGAGCAGCTGCCAGTCACTGCCACTCGCCCACCCCTCTCAGGGCCCACACAGACCAGCCTCGCTCGCCCACCCCTCTCAGGGCCCACACAGACCAGCCTCGCCCCTCCCCACACCCCCCTGCGAACAGCGAGTTATCTCCTGCCCAGGACCCAGGACCTGGCCCCTGGGAGGCTTGCGAGCCAAAATACAACCGCGGTGTCTGACTGACACACAGACATCCTCACTCCTCACGTTGGGCTGCCTGGCGGTGAGTCTCTCTGTCTGGTCGAGACAAAGAGAGGGAGAGAGAGGTAGATAGAGAGAGGGAGGGAGAGAGAGGGAGGGAGAGAGAGAGAGGGAGAGAGAGAGAGGGAGGGAGAGAGACACTAAGAGCGAGGTGTGCTTTTAGAAGGACAGTTTCTACTGCCTGTTCAATTCCAGGAAGGTTTTTTAGAGTAATGAGGTGCCACTGGATGCTAGTCACTCCCCGCCAGGCACTTCCAGAACAAAGAGAAATAGATGTGTTGTCGTGGGCAGACAAGCTTGCGCTCAGGGTCCTCATCAATCCTTGGCTTGTCAATCAATGTTTCCTCAAACAGAAATCTTCGGTCGAGGACAGGAGACGGAGGTACTGATTTGACTGATGACATTTCAGACAACATTAGCAGCTTTGGACACCTATTTCGATAAAGCCCATCAATATGGCCGCATCCTCCATGAGGACCGGCTGTTCTCGTGCTCAACTGTTTTTTTTTTTTCTTTTCTTTTCATTAACTCAGAGTTGGAGCAGAAGCGAAGGCCTGTTATTTGTTGGTTTGCCTCATGACATTTCCACTGACACGGACGATACATCAGAGACAGCAGTAATCTGTTTGCATCGGAACTGTCTCAGTTTGAGGGCCAGTGTGCAGTTTAAGATCTGGCACAAGTTGTTCTGCATGTCGAACGGAGCATAAACTCGTTACCTCTGGTCGAACAGACCCTCAGGCTATGAAAGGCACTTAACATAAACGCTAAAGTTTTAAGAAAATGCTTAATCTAATTCTTGTCATCTTCTATTAGGTTGAAAGTCTTGTGAGCAAACAGTTTGGAACCCAGAGGAACTGAGTGTGGCTCTTCATCACTTATTTCAAGCTTGATATAATGGAACATAGACTGTGACTTTCTGGTGGATGTTGTGAATCCAACCAAACACATTCATCACAGGTTACACACTGTGCATCACAGATACCATTATCAGTCAGCCATAAAGATATGAACTGCATCCCACAGTTTAAGCTGTAAGTACCACATGGAAGCAGGCTGCAGCAGACTGATACCTCGACACAGCTTTTAAAACCCTGTGTTCTGGTGCTTGGAGGGGAAGGTACTCGCCAGAGCAGTGTGAGGGAGGTGGACGGGCAAGATGGATGGTGTTTGGTCTATGTAAATACTGGAGTTGTTTAAGAGGGGAGGAGAAGAAAGTAGGGCTGTCAAACGATTAAAATATTTAATTGCGATTAATCGCATTAATGTCATAGTTAACTCGCGATTAATCACAATTAATCGCAATTTTTTATCTATTCTAAATGTCCATTGATTTCTTTTTGTCCCATTATTTTTGATCAATTTTTATATATTTTCTTATCAACATGGAAAAGTGGATCAGATTGCAAATGTCTGAGTGCAAATGTTTTTTTTTTTTTTTTAAACAACATTGCAATCGCCTGGCTTTGACGAGGGGGCAGAGAATTCGCATCAGCTGTGTGCTTGGCCATCAAGTGGTATTTCAGACTGGACGTGCTGCGATGTTAGCTCAGTTCACAACGACAAAACACACAGATCACTTTGGTCTTGTCAATTGAACCATTTGGCAACTTTTTAAAAGTAAATGTTCCATTCAGAATTTTGTTGGCATCCATTTCGGAGTCTCGCGCTCGCTATCCACTCAAAACGTAACGTTAGCCTACGACTCTTTATCCGGCTCGCAAGGCCAAACTAGTGTGCGGCGTGCCTGTTGTTTTGTTTCCGGTCTAGCTAGATCCGGTGTGGTGTTGTAGTTTTTCTAACGTCAGTAGTTGCTGCAACAGCATGTGAAAAAAACTACAAAGTTTGACGCCATTAAAATTGGTTTGCTTTAACGCCGTTAATAACGCGTTAAACTGACAGCACTAGAAGAAAGACATGATGAATTAAGCTTCTCTCCTCCCTTTTCCTGTCCGATCTGTATTTTTGCCCTACCAAACCACTCCAGGCAGCCTGCTCTGTTCACCAGTACCAAACCACTCCAGGCAGCCTGCTCTGTTCACCAGTACCAAACCACTCCAGGCAGCCTGCTCTGTTCACCAGTACCAAACCACTCCAGGCAGCCTGCTCTGTTCACCAGTACCAAACCACTCCAGGCAGCCTGCTCTGTTCACCAGTACCAAACCACTCCAGGCAGCCTGCTCTGTTCACCAGTACCAAACCACTCCAGGCAGCCTGCTCTGTTCACCAGTACCAAACCACTCCAGGCAGCCTGCTCTGTTCACCAGTACCAAACCACTCCAGGCAGCCTGCTCTGTTCACCAGTAGTGCCCCCTATTTTTTCCTAAATATTTTTTCCCATTTTTTTTTTCAAAATATCTTTTCAATCTTCCAACTTTCTTTTCTCAACCTTTCAAAACTTTTTTCAAAAAAGATTTTTGTAACCTTTCAGAACTTTTTTTTCCACACACAGTGAAAGGATAGGAGAACAGAGACGCCTGAAACAGAATACATTACAGCAGAGCAGTGTACAATAGAGTACAGTAGAGTCCTCATGAAGTAACCAACTCATCAATAATTTTTTTCACGTTTTCAACCTTTCAAAACTTTTTCAAAAAGAACATTAAAAAAAACTTTTTCAAAAATATTTACATTTTATTTTTCGATGGTATCTGAGTTGGTGTGCGACTGGAAGAAAATGCAACGCGATTTGTAACGGTGCTCTGGAAAAAACAAGTTTGTTCTGAAGGAGCACGCGCACGCCTCTCCAGCCAACAAGCCCGGCCTCGCCTACATACTTCACTCTCTGGCTTCCAGATTGTCTATACGGTCCTAAGGGTGTTAGGTAAACTCTCCAGAAACTGAGTGATGAGAGATGGGCAGAGCAATCTACAGAGCTTGACAATCTGTGAGTGGCTCCTGCAGGAGAGAGGCAGGTGGTTGCAGACATGTATATTAAACCATCGTTACTTCAGGAGAGCAGGCTGAGTGCTCTACATTAATGGAGGCACATATCCCTGCCACTAGTGTCATCACTATAAGTGGAAACTTAACCACGAGGCAACGTAAACACACTGCAAACTGGTTCAGAAGTAATGTTATTTCTTTAACCTTTCAGACTAGTTTTGATAGTCACGGAACTCTCCTTGTATTTAAAAGATGCCGGAGATGAAACGGCTATACCTCATAGAAATTTTGACCAGGCCACTTGCAGAGGTGAGAAACATTCTGAAGTGATTTATTGTTTGTTTCTTGTGGCCTTCAACTCTGTTGCTTTAAGATTTGAAGAAATAAAAAATAGAGTTTGGGTTAGGACAGAACTCTCCCCATAAGTAAACAAACCTGCAGTTGTTTATCGGGAGATATTGGCAAACAAACCGTGGTTATGCTGAAGGGCAGAGCTCTGTGTACCTGCCAAGTCGTTATCTTATCAGACGTGATTTGTGTGTTTGTCTTCCTGAGAATGTATTAAATGCATAGATGTTTTAATTAAAAGGGAGACTAGTGGAAATGTAATCTAAATAGCTACACTAACAAATAAACACCTGCTTAGCGGAGAGGGACTTTGCTAAACTTGTGTTTTCTTCCTCTAAATGCTGACCTTTTTCATTCAGAGGGAAGGCTTTATGCTTTCTCGCCTAGACTAGGGTTGGGTGGCATGGTGGTGAGGGGGCATGTGGTGGTGGGGGGTGGGAACTTGAAGTGAAGAGCTGCCTAATGTTGTCGAGGTTTTGGAATCAAGCGCTCTCTGATTCTGCGCTTCTCCCCGCAACACAGACAGGGACAAGGACTCACTCGGCAATCAGCTTACATGTTGGCACTCTCTGAAAAGGCCAATTTTCCTCTTTGTCTCGCCTGCTCACGTTTTCAAATAGCAAATTTAATGTCACATAAAGGAGGCCGAGCCCCCCATCCCCCTCCACCAACAGATAAATAGGAATCAACAACTGCTTGACTCAGTGAGTAATTTTAATCATGCCGCTGTTGTTTTCTACTTGATGAATAAACATTAAAAAAAATGAAAAAACATTATTTATTTTTTTACTCTGCAATCATGCCTCCCTATCTGTATGGCTGTAGTGTTTTAATTTACACCTATTACAATCCCTAATCTCCTTTACACCAATAAGTACAGAGAACAATATCTCTTTAGCAGCTGTGATTGTATCAACATTACGATAGTGTGAGCTCGTTAATACCTGCTGGATATGATGATGGATGATTAGCTTAAGCATCAAGAGTCATTACTGGATATAAGAACTGCGCGCTGCAGACGTTTACAATTTCCTTTGAACTCAGACTGTCTTTCTGGAACACGCTTGTTTTCTACCGTCTGATTCGTGTGCTGAATAGTGTCGGTTTTAACGAGGTGGCGCGCACTCATTGGCTAATTACTGGGTCAAGTGGAGCCTGCCCCGCCCACACCCCTGTGGCCCCGCCCACACCCCTGTGGCCCAGGAACACCCTGTCATTAAGCGGCTGCATACCTCACACCTACAGTTTAGGGCGTCACGCTTGGGGTCAGGGTTTAATCTAGTGTGGCGGAGAGGGCTGAATGTGAGGCCTGGGTCCTGCGGCATGGGTCCTGGGTCCTGGGTCGGATGCAGCTGCAGTGTGACATTCCAGCAGCCTAATGGTTCTGGAGGGATGTGGCCCATTAGTATGGAACAAAGACTGAACCCAAAGGAGGAGAGGAGGAGAGGAGAGGGGGAGAGGAGAGGGGGAGATGAGGAGAGGGGGAGAGGAGGAGAGGAGAGGAGAGGAGAGGGGGAGAGAAGGAGAGGATGAGGAGAGGGGAGGAGGAGAAGAGGAGAGCGGGAGAGGAGGAGAGGGAGGAGAGGAGGAGAGGAGAGGGGGAGAGGAGGAGAGGAGGAGAGGAGGAGAGGGGGATTGTGGAGTAGGAGTGAAGTGGAGACAGGTGCATTGTAATGCCTGTGTGTGTGTGTGTGTGTGTGTGTGTGTGTGTGTCCCAGTGGTCCCTGCGAGAGGTTGGCACAGATGTGCATCCACTTATTAAAACTCTCTCTCTCTCTCCCTCTCTCTCCCTCTCTCTCTCTCCCTCTCTCTCTCTCTCCCTCCCTGCTTGTGTGAGAGAGAGATTTTGTGTGAATGTGCTACTCAACATCTTACCTTGGTCCTTGCTTTGTTTATAGCACTTTGAGGGTTTGGCTTCTCTGAAAGCTGAAGAGTCTAGCTAACAGCCAGCAGGGTGCTTCAAATCATTCTTAATTATAAATACATGTGACAGTCCAAGAAATCTAAACAGAAACAGCCACCAAATGAATGGAAGAAATGAGTCGCATATTAGGGAAGAGAACAGGAAATTTGAATATGAGTCAGGGGGGTCGGGGTGAATAAAAATGTTAATAACTTGATGACACTCATAGTTCTGTTGGTTAATGACACAACCAAACAATCTGGTGCTTGAGGGGGAGAGAGATTGTGGGGGGACGGGGGGGGGACGGGGGGGGGACGGGGGGGGGGACGGGGGGGGGGCGATTATCTTGAACACTAGAGGAGAGAGATGGCTTCAAATTTCAAATAAACAATGAGAGGGAATGGGAGGTGGGGGTGCGATAAAAGTCTGGAAAAAATGGAAGAGACAAAGAACAGTTGAGAACAAAACGTAGAAGCAAAAGAAGAAGACAAAAATGATATCCATAAATATGAATGCAGAGCAGGGGAGGGGGGGCGAGAGAGAGGAGGGAGAGAGAGAGAGGGAGAAAGAGAGAGAGAGGAGGGAGAGAGAGAGAGGGAGAGATCGGTGTGGGGGTAGTGTGAAAGTGGGTTGCTCGTCAGCGTGTCTCCGCTATCGCGTTTGACTGATCCGTCCCTCTCAGAGCTGTGCATGACATTACACACGCAAATGTTATGCCGTTTGAAAGCCATCACTGCCTCAAAGATTCATGATAGCCTCTCTCTCTCCTTCTCTCTCCTTCCCTCTCTCTCTCTCCCCCATCACTGCATACATCCAACTCACAAAGTACAGAACCATATATCTTCAGAGGCATAATTGATGCCAGAGAGGAGGGTGTGATGGTGCTGCCGTTGGGCAGAGAGACTCTGGGGTCTGGGATGGTGTGCGAGGGTGGCGTTCACGTCGGCATGGGTGTCACACTCGGGTGAGGGTGCATGGGAAGTTCAGCCGTTCCAGAATGATGTACACCGAGGACAGGAAGTAGCAGACACACTCTGCCACCGCTGCATCAGCCAACCAGCTCTGATTAAGTCAGTGCATTTGTTTTGCATACGGGTTCAGGCAAATGAAATTACCTCATTAAACTCTGTGCTGAGCTATGTATCTGGGGAGAGAAGAGAGGGGTGAGGCAGAGAGAAAAATGAGAGAGAGAGAGACAGACTGACAGAATATCAAGAGCAGACGACCTCTTTTCAGTTAATGTTAGTACATTTCTGAATGCGTGTGTGTGTGTTTGTGCATGTGTGTGTGTGCATGGACGTGTGTGCCTTCCTATGTGAACGTGTGCTCAGATATGTGCAATTCCCACCTCTCCGTTTACACTGGTGATCACTGGTGGGGTGTTCTACATGAAGGAGGGGGGCAGGGGGAGCTATACATCACACAGCACAATGGTCCCGACAACATCCTAGTGCTCCCCTCTCTGATGGATAGAGGGTGTCACAAACCCCAATTCATAGCTGTGTGTGTGTGTGTGTGTGTGTGTGTGTGTGTGTGTTTAGGGTGTTGGGGGGGCTATAAAACAAAGAGGGTAATATTGACATGATTATTAAGTTGCCGGCAGGGCATGATTGCACTGTGCACGTGGCTGACACACAGGGGAGCTTTTAGCAACGCATGTCTCTCTCTCTCTCTCTCTCTCTCTCTCTCTCTCTCTCTCTCTCTCTCTCTCTCTCTCTCTCTCTCTCTCTCTCTCTCTCTCTCTCTCTCTCTCGCGCTCTCTCTCTCACGCTCTCTCTCTCGCGCTCTCTCTCTCTCTCTCTGTCTCTCTCTCTGTCTCTCTCTCTCTCTGTCTCTCTCTCTCTCTCTCTCTCTCTCCTTCTCTCTCTCCCTCCCTCCCTCTCTCCCTCCTTCCCTCTCTCTCTCCTTCCCTCTCTCCTTTTCCCTCTCTCCCTCCCTCTCTCTGTCCTTCCCTCTCTCCTTTTCCCTCTCTCCATCGCCCCCTCGCCCTCAATCTTTCTCTCTTTCTGTCTCCTTGTTTCTCTACCAATTTCTCTCTCTCATTCTAGCTCTTTCTCTCTAACTCACCCAAATGCCCACACAACACCCTTCCTCACACACACACTCCCCAGACTATGATCATAAATCTTTCTACTCCGCCGGGTATAGAAGCACCACAGTCATGAGAGCGGTTTGAAAACTGCCTGGAATGAATCAGTTATTAATTGACCTAGGTCCACACAAATTACAACTGTACACTATAACACTACAGTGATATTTCCCTGTGTCTGTGTTTAAATCACTCTAGCTGTATTGATGTTTGTGATATAAGGTTGTGATGTTTGTAACTGAAAAAAACAGACTGATGTTCTAGGGAGAAACAAGGTACAAATTGTGACTTGTAACTGCCAGGCCAGTGGCAACATGCCTGAGAATTGACATATAACTGTGGAATTATATTGTGTCACAAACACAATATAATAAAATGATTCACCAGGACCCTGAGAACTTCTCTCTCACTGACCACTGCTATGTGTTAATAAGAGGGGAGGAGGGGGAGTCTAATTCTAGCCTCGGGGCCTCTCTCTCTATCTCTGTCTCTCTCTGTCTCTCTATCTCTCTCTATCTGGGGGTGGTGTGTTAACCATTAAACAGGTTTTGTGGATGCTGTGATTCTTGTCCCGGCGTGTTTACGACTGACAGATACCCTGTTCCTGGCCTTGTGAGCTCTCCCACCCAGCAGGCCCACACAGAAGCCCCGACATGGCACCTCAAGGCCAGGAGACAGATCCACCAGCAGGCCTGGCTGGTAAAGGGGCCATAAAAGGCTGACCTCAGATAATGAGTGACTGATCCTGCAGGGTCCCAGGACCCTGGGAGAGTCGAGGTTATCTCCCCCAAGCTCTAGCTGCTAGAGTCAACGAGGGTCCGGGCCTGGAGTCAGGGTATGCCAACAGCAAGAGTCTCGGTGTGTTTTGGCCGAGTGGAACATGTTTTCGAAAGCTAATGTGGCAGCCTAAGTAGATGTTTTAGGTGGGAATGTTGTGGAAGGGTCATGGGTGGATGTTGTGTTGCTGCCTCGCACAGTGGGTAGAGCAGAACCCCTCTTAGACTCACCGCACTAAATCATCTCCAGACCCACACAAAGATTATGTTTCAGTACAAAGGATTTGTAGTGCCTCTCTCTCTCTCTGTGTGCCTGTTTTGGGTTTTCTCCTACCTTTCCTATTTCTCTTTCTCCCTCTCTCTCTCTCTCTCTCTCTCTCCCTCTCTCTCTCTCTCTTTCTTTCTCTCTCCCTCTCTTTCTCTCTACCTCTCTCCCTCTCTACCTCTCTACCTCTCTCCCTCTCTTTCTCTGTCTCTCTCTCTGTTTGTTGTTTAGTGAGAACAGCCCAAGACAATGACAATCAATGTCTTCTCTTCTACCAGTGGAGTGTGTCATGCTAGTTATTCAATAGTCACGCTTTTAACCATTCAGATCATTAAACAGGGACTGTTTTATTAGAGACTGATAAAGTCTGTATACTGAGGAATTTACTTGTTATTATAAAATTATTATAAAATGTTTGTTCTGCACCTCCCTCCCAAAAAGCACATCAACTTTCTGAATATCCGGGGAAAATGATAGAGCCATCCAGATAATATCTGTTTGATTTCTCCCATTCATCCTGATATTACCCATACCCCATGAGGGTTTTTATTATAGCTCAGTGAGAAAAGCTTGATTTCAAATCTGTTTGCACTACCAAATCATTATTGCTCGGTGGAATTTCAAATGAATAAGATATCAGGATATTCTGTTGGATCTTTGTGCCCTGCACATAGATCCAATAAGGAAATCGAAGTATTGAAATTGCTTTTAATAAACTGAGCTGATACTAGGACTCTGTATAAGCATTGAAAAAAAAAGAAAAAAAAAAGGAATACAATTATATTTAAAACACACAAGACTGTGAATGGAGAGTTTTGGAAAATATCCTCTTTTATTTCTCCCTGTGACCTGGACGTTTGGTTGTGTTTCTAAGATGTGGAGGTTTGAGTGAAGCACAGTACTGCTGTGCACAGCTCCCGCTCTGCTCCGAAACATGTTTGACTCTGGGAAGACTTGGAGGGCATCTGTCACTGAACTACAGTGACGTAAAGACACACTGGGAGACTGAACACCTCAGGCCTTATCTCAGAGACCAAGCTTCCGCCGCTACCTAGGA
The DNA here is from genome assembly GCF_038355195.1 of Osmerus mordax. Lineage (NCBI taxonomy): Eukaryota > Metazoa > Chordata > Actinopteri > Osmeriformes > Osmeridae > Osmerus > Osmerus mordax. Next base: position 15,860,218 of record NC_090064.1, read on the forward strand.
AACGAGCCCCAAATCTCGCTAAGATGTGTTTTTACCGAGCCGTGCACTGTTAGTACTTTTTGGTATCCCAGCATGCACTCTGTGTCTTTTCTATCTACTTCCTGTCAGAGCTGTTGTGGGATTGTGGAATAATACACTCCCGCCTTTTCTCTCCCACACAAAAAACACACACAAACACTTGTGAAATGATTTACTCACACAAACTTATCAGTGTACAGAGGGGTTTGGAAACTGTCCCTGAACATGCTTCCAGTTAGGTCGACTGTTTTTAGAAGTGCTTAAAACCCCCGCACACTTTAACCTCAGAAATGACAGAAAAGTTAACCTCAGTCTTGACACACACACACATTCCAGCCATATCATTACTGATAGGAAGGCATGGGAACACACCAAGCAAACACAACACCATTATTCAAGCTGCTTGGTTTGTCTGACAAGTTTAACAAGTTACAATCATTTCAGCCCTGCAGTAATACACGACATCGACATTGTTGTCAATCTTCTAAACATTTAGAAATTGGAGACTGTCATGTTTCGTCAACATGGCTTTTCTGAAAATTTTAAATTGGTGGATTGGGGATTTCCACCAGATGGTCCTCTACAGTAAACAGTTAATGAGAGATCTTTAATTTGAACAAATATGGGGGGGATGAAAGCAGCTTAAATTGATGTCAAACGTTTCCTTAATTTTTCATGAAATTCTGAAGATGGCATTACATTTACATTTACATTTAGTCACTTAGCAGACGCTCTTATCCAGAGCGACTTACAGTAAGTACAGGGACATTCCCCCGAGGCAAGTAGGGTGAAGTGCCTTGCCCAAGGACACAACGTCAGTTGGTATGACCGGGAATCGAACTGGCAACCTTCGGATTACTAGCCCGACTCCCTCACCGCTCAGCCATCTGACTCCCTATTAATTGTTATCGTAAAGTGTGACACAGTCAAACTGAAACTAACACTCAGCTGTGATTGGTCTGTTCCAGGCTGGTCACAACCTACAAACACTCAGCTGTGATTGGTCTGTTCCAGGCTGGTCACAACCTACAAACACTCAGCTGTGATTGGTCTGTTCCAGGCTGGTCACAACCTACAAACACTCAGCTGTGATTGGTCTGTTCCAGGCTGGTCACAACCTACAAACAGAGCAGAGGACACACCCTGTTCACACTTTGAAAGTTCAGCGCTTAGTCAACAATGTCTAACACTGTCTATTGTACCGTTTAATAGTGTAACAAAAGTTGTGTTTTGATATTTGGTCAACGAACCATCTCAACAAATACATGACTATATTTCTCATCATGAAATTGATGACATTCAAACAAAGATGACCTATATGCAAGTTATGTTTGATGGTTTTGTTTAGAGATATAGCTAGCCTGCTTTCTAAACTTTATGGGAAATCTTCAAAGGTTTTGGAAAATAAAGTCCATGGACGATTCCGAAGCATTGATCTGACAGACATGCTAACCAAACCAGGTCCCTGAGAGAGGAGCAATGTGTTTTAAATGTTCTGAAGAAACAAAAAATACATGCCTTTCTTTACTCTCACTTTCACAAATCTCAGTTTGAACAGTTTCTTATTCCCACTAAACCCCCAAAGCCAGAAGGATAATTTCAACAAAGCTTCAAAAAAGAACCCTTTTGGCTACTTCCAAAAAAAACCTTGGCCATAAAAATCAAGCTATGTCTAAATTCCAAATTAACAGAGCCAAACTAAACATTCCACAGTCTCTGGTATCAGAGGAATTCCAGAAAGTTAGGAAGAACTCCAACTCCATCATGCAAGCTCATCAAAGCTCTCCTTAAGTTGGAACAAATGTTGATTAAACAGGGTGTCGCCCTATTAAAAAGGGCTCCTCAAAGCTTTCTAAGTTGTGGTAGTATTTAGTGTTCCCAATTCACATTGTTAGCCGATGCCAACTCCTCTCCTCTCAGAGCGTGAGAACGATCATGTGTTCTACGAGCGCGGCAGGTTTTATTCCCCTCACCGCGGTTCTCTTGTGCCCCACGACGTGGATTTACAGCCGTGTGTTTGTTGTGTCGTAATCCAAACTTGTAAAAGATTTTACTCCGTGTCCCTCTTCTACTGCCTCTGTTGTTCTGTGACCTCACGCTCCTGGGTCTGCCTCAGCAGGGGAGGCAGAGCACGTACACACACACACACACACACACACAGGGAAGCAACACACGTACACACACACACAGGGACACACACACACAGGGAAGCAGAACACGTACACACACACCCACACAGGGAAGCAGAACACGTACACACACAAACACACACACACACAGGGAAGCAGAACATGTACACACACACACACACACACACACACACAGGGAAGCAGAACATGTACACACAGGAGGGAGAGATTTATGAGGGAAAACCAACAACAAAGGAGCCCAGACTAGTTCTACAATAACAACTTGTTTAAGTGACACTTATTTCAGTCAGATATATAAGCTTTGAGTAATCACAGAGACGGCAAAGTATTTAAAGTGTCTTTATACTGTGTGCCTGCACTCATTATTTAATACTACAATATATCATAATTTCAAATGATGATTATTCACCTAGACAGTCCTTGATAATAATACTAATAAGTAGATTCAAGTCAGGCTTCATCAGACAGGAGTATTATTCAATTCCACACCATTTAAATAATTGATTACAGTAAGACTCCACACTGACATCTTGAACATGTACGTTGGCGTCAATGAGTCAAGTTGTTATGTAGAGAGCAACCGTCAACAGTATATTACAACCCTTCATTCTTCAAACCCTCCACCTCCATCAGGCTCCCTAGTCAACACTGGGTGTGGCACACACCAACGTTCATTTGAGGCTTTTTACGAAAATGAGAAATATGTAGCCGTGCATCACTGCCATACGCAGAGCGACGTTAAATCGATAAGGGAGCATGTTTGTGTGGGTCACGCGCTGGCCACTGAGATAATGATAAAAACAAGACAAATTAAGTGTCCTCTTAGCTGCACTTCCTCTGGTGCTGTCTGACAGAGTGATGGAGTCGCTTACTGGGGAAAAAAGGGCAAGCCCAGAAACCGCAAGACCTGAACACTTCCTATTACAAGGATCATTTGGAGAACCTGTGTGTGTGTATGTGTGTGTTTGGATGTGTAAAGAAGGCAGCTATGCGATGTGACATTGATAATGAGTGGCAGGCTGAAGGGAGATAACCTGGATATAGCTTACAGGCTTTGAGGACGGGGACGGGGGGGGGGGGTGTGTGTTCGTAGAGCCTGGGATAATAACCAGACTGAGACATATCGCTGGATCAGACACTGGCAGCAAAAACAAATGGGGTCACGTAAGGTCAACAGCATCACAGTTTCATTGTCAGACTAGGGCTCGTGTGATTGTGTCCTGGGATGACAGACAACAAGGGAACGAGAATAGATGTTTCTCAGGAAATTGAATAGAATTACACGACGTTAAATCACCGAATGTTCCATGTTCCATGTCAGTCCTGATCTGATGTCTTTTGACTGGCCTGGCACTGTCCACTCCTTAACCCTTGTGTTATCTTAGGGTCATTCTGACCCATCAGTCATTGTGACCCACCGTCGTATTGCGACAACTTTACCGCATACAAAAACAAAGTGAAGTATTTTCTTTTAACCGAAGTTATCGAAATTATTTTTATTTGGTTTTGTATTGGGTAAAATTGGGTAAACACAACGATGGTTCGTTATGAACCTTTGGGTCATGTGACCCGAAGGCAGCACAAGGGTTAAAAAAGAAAAAGGAATCAGTCTGTAGCGATGGCAGATCACAGCAGCGTGAGCGTCTACAAGGGTGGTGTCGTCGGGGCCGTTTTCCCGCCAAGAAACTGTCTTTGAGTGTTGGCTGAAACCTCGTAGCGATTACACCCAGCCATATGGCTTTACATTGAACATTATAATCCGTTTGGCCTTTGTAAAACAGCCACTCTCATCAAATGCTTTATAATTAACCATAAAATATGACGAGGGGAACCGTGGTGAGCTGTCGCTTTTGTCCGCTGTCCAAGACGGTGCTGGCTTCCTCTAACAGGATCGTTTCATGATTACCCCCACCCCCATCCCCATGACCACCCCCACCCCTACCCCCCACCCCATCTCTGTCTCCCTCCCTCTCTCTCCCTCTCTCTGTCTCCCTCTCTCTGTGTCCCTCTCTCTCCCTCTTTCTGTCTCCCTCCCTCCCTCTCTCTCTCTCTCTGCTCTCTCTCTGTCTCTGTCTCTGTCCACGCCGTCTCCAGAGAGAGGAGCAGTTAGCCGTGGCGCCCTCCTGCTTGCCTCTCTCTGGACAGGGTGACTTCTCTGAGAGGCGAACTCTGACACGCAGAGCTGGAGTAGCCCGGCTGGGCGGGTGCGTGCAGGCAGGATAACAAGCGGAGACATTGACTGAGAAGAAGAAGTGAGTTTAAGAGGTCACGATCATCTGGCAGAGGCAACTCCTGAGCTGGAAGGATGCCCACTTCTGATGAAATAACCCACCTCGAAAAACACCATGGAAAGGCATCCAGCAACATGTTAGGACTGTTGCACGCACCACTAATCGACACAGGGTATGTGTCTTCATAACTCAGGCATACGAAAACCCTGGATTTCTAGATCCTATTCCAGAAAGTGGAAGATGTTGTCTTAGTGAGCAGTTAGTGGATTCCCACACTGTGGTTAGTGCAATCAGAGCAAAGCTTATCTGTGTGTGCATGGACTCTTAGCTTATTCCAACTCAGTCAGTCAGTAAATGATCTCTCACTCAATCATTAGAGCCGTCATATGACCCTGTGTCAGGACTCACCTACTGTAGACAGGAACACACACACTCACACACACATCCTTCAAACCTCCATCACTCTACAACCCCATAGCCACGCTCACTAAACAGTGAGAGTGGTAGTGTGAGTCTCCCCACAGCTTGGACTCTGTCATAATGGACACGGTCTCATCTTGCACAGTATCCCTGTCACTCTGTGGGCTAATCTTCACCATCACAGACCTCTGTGGCATTGTGGGGGTTTCCTGTACTTAATTACAGGGACAGAGGCCATTGTGCTTACTGTGCTGAGGTTTCCTTCTCCATTTCGTCCCCTCTTGTCCAGGACTTTAACCTCCATGAGACACAGGCCAGGCGGTGACTAGCCTTACCACCTGTTGTGGTAATTATTGACCAAACAAAGATTGGGAATAGAGATGGAGGGAGTGGGGGGCGGAAGGGTGGGTGTGAAGTATCCGTTTCAATGGTCGGTTTAGTGTTTTTTGTTTTTTTTTCCTTGCCAGGACTGTTATGATGCAATGCCTTGCCTCCGCTCAGGGACCGCACTGGAGAGGGTTCGTATTGAATACGAGCGGGACAAAGAATTTCTAGGATGTTCACCAAGGTGATTTTTTCGGGGAGGGTGAAGTCTCATAATTCACGTTGAATGGATTCACAAGAAATCAAATCATCCCTCGCACACAGAGCTGAAGAGGGCTATATCCCAGTGCAATTCCTCATTGACCTACATAGCATTTCTCCCTGACATATCCACTCCCTTTCTACGCCTCTCTCCCTTGCTCTCTTTGTCTCTCTCCCTGTCTCTCTCTCTCCCGCTCTCTTTCTGTCTATCTCTCACTCTCTCCCTCTTTGTCTCTCTCACACTCTCCCTCTCTCTCTAGTCTGTCTCTGTTTTGGGGAGGTTCCTCCCATGTTTGATAAGACGTGGTGAGCCGTAAAACAACAAGCCTCCCTAAAATGCACCAAAATCAAGGATACACCAGACTGTTGACCCGTTATGCTCCAGAACGCTAATTAAGCAATGGTGACAATGTGTGTCTCCAGAAAGGCCGCTTGATTAGGCATTGCAGATTGGGCAATTTCTGTCTGTGATGATGTGAAATAGGGTTGCTGCAAGACTGAGTTGGAAATGAAGGAAGTTAAAGTATGCATCCAATTACAGTACTGTCACACACGCACACACACAACTACACACACACCTACACACACACACAAAGAGATAGACAGACTCAACCACACACAGACAAGTGCACAGACATTTTCAACCACGGACACACACACACACACACTCTGCCTCATCATTAATTCAGGTGCCATCTTTCTCCTCCCTCTACCTCTGTGTAACTCTCGATATTTCCCCGCAACATTATGCATATTTATGCATACATCCTCACCGCTTCGCTAAATGTCACTGTAAATGTGTCTTCTTTTAATGAAGGCGTTTTCATCTCTTGTTTTATTTCCTTCCACCTCCTCCCAAGTACCTGCGTGTCAGTTTGGTTTCCAGGAGTAGTCCTGAACGTGATCCTCTCCTCATGTTGTACATCTATTACCATAACGTCTCCACAACTTCACACAACTCTCTCCCTCCTCTTGCTAATTCCATTCACACTTAGTTTCACCTCATCCAAGGGCCCCGTAGGAGAAACGCTTGGGTTCCTCCAGACCTTGATCTCTCTCAAGCCCACAGAGAGCGGAGAGAGAGGGTAGTTCCGGGGTTTTCTGGGTTTCCCATGGCGAGTTCCCAGCCGGAGGATCTGACGTTAAAACGGCACCTTCACAGCTCTCTTTGTCTACAGAAGCTTAGTCGGAGGCGGACAGACACGGAGCTGAAGCTGCTCGATGTTCGATGTTCTAAAAGTTTGGTATTGACTAACTGACAGGAATATCAATGTGCTCTTTCTCGCTGTTTCACCTCTTCTCTCTTACGATCCTTTTCTGCTCTTTGTTTCTACTCGCAAACACCTGTGTCTGCACACACACATACACACACCGGCACACATACAAACAGACACACAAGCACACAAACCCTGGCAACCCTGGCAACCCTAGCACAAGCCAGTTGAAGGTGTGCAATTGTGCCATCACACTTGTTCAAGGGTGTGTGAAATGTTCTTAGGGAAATAATTACTAACTGCTGCCAAAAGTGTGAAGTGTAACAACCTCTTTACAGTGTCATCCAAACTGTGTGACTACAGCATTCACTCATTCAACACACAAACTGAACTTGTACAACCAAAATAGCAGTGTTTAAACTGCGGCCATGAGGGGAAAACCCTCTGATTAGAAGGTAACCATGTTTTATATAAGTTAATGGTGTATCCCTAAAAACTCATGCCACAATGTGGTGAAACAAGACCATGTATTTAAAATTTCCTGTCGGTTAAATCCGCTGCCTATCAGTCAGTAAATATCATCGGAAGAGACGTATTCACGAGGCACAGTGGTCATGCTAGTGACAGTCCAAAATATCACCTGTTTTTACAAAGCAGCGCTAGCCAAGATGAATATAGCCTATGGACCTTAATATCAAAGGGTCCAATATTGACCATCAATCACTTACAACATGAAGTTCTAATGATGCGTATTAGAGAGCTCCAGGTCCGGCCTGTTCTCGGGTCTATCTGACATCAGGACTGGCATCGCATACCCATTCATTTTGGGCAATGATGAAAATATCGTGGCTTTATCGTGCAGCTGTAGTCGGAAAACTGACACGAGTTCCGAATAGGAATTGCTGGAAAGACAGTTGGCTGTCTTTCCTGTCAGAATTTTACTATACGGCCTAGTAACTGTCAGTTGTCTGCCGTTGGTTGACTTGACCACCCCTGTTGATAAGAAAATGAATAATATTGTTCATCTTGACCCAACGTATTGAAATATATTAACATCTGTTTTCCTCCACGGGCAATTCTCGTTTAAAGAATGATAATAAAACTGCCGGCTAATGAAATAAAGCGAATGGATGGCTCAACCAGGCCCGAAAATGTACGCTTTTGTGCCAGGCTAATTATTCCTCAGGAATGTATTAAAGATTAGCGTGGATACGAAGGAGCAAATCCTTTAAACGGCTCCTTTATTGTTCCTTCACAATTCCCCTCATTTCAGATATGGCGGCAGCCGCCCTTGTGAAATTACTCCAGCCCATTGTTCCTATGCCTTGTTATCCGTAAGACACGCGTCTAGTTAAGGCTGCTTTGATGGAGAGGACCAATACCTCTCCACCATTGAGTGTTATCTACCAAAAGGAGAATTACCATTGCTGGGTGGAATAAGACTATTCATCCATGTAGGAAAGAAAACCATTAGCGCAGCTGAAGATCACTGCCTTATCTTGTAACGGTCTTTCAGTTAGAAGCTACACAAAGTCGACGTCTGTGTTGTTGAGTTCGTTGTAGGCCATCTGTTTATCACTTTAGTAGGCCTATGTCATAATTATTTCATCAATGCTTTGATTATGTCTTCCACTGGAGGATATTACTTTTGTAACTTACGATATGATTGGGGAAAGTTAGGTTGGACAACCATATACAAAACTCCGGCTGTGTTTGTAAACACAGGTCCATCTGAGGCAGATTCTAACTGGGACCCCCAAGTCGACTCGTGACTCCACCTAGAGGTTGGAACGCTCAACGACCCTTTCCATGCGGTTTTTCCCACTAGTTACCGCGGTCAGCCAGTTCATAAGTACACGGCAGACAAGCTGTTTGTCTTTCGTTTTTTTCCTCAGAAGGCGTGCGTTCATCAGGGAACCTGATAAAACATCAGCGTGTCAGCTCGATTTAACCCTATCTGGGAGACTCTCCAATACACCTCTAATTCTCTGACCTCCTCACAGCATGCAGGGTAACCCCTGGTGCGCCCAATGCTGCTTTCAACAAATCCTTCAATATCACGCCGTTGTTACGTGTTTGATGTTATTAATCTAAATCTGACAACAATAAGCCTCTAAAAGGTTTTAATGAAGGCCAAGGCTTTAAAGGTACGTTTTCAACCCACCCCGCGAGAATATTTCAGATTGTGCTGTCAATCAATAGCTCAAGTGGTTCTGCACTTGCTTGGCACGCGGGCCAACAACTGAGCTTGCGCACCCTACCCCTCCATTAGTATGAGTCTCTAGTAGCATAGCCTACCTATGCAATAAGGTTCAAGTCACGGCAGGGTAAAGAAACGTTAGTGATTGCGTCTCAAAATGCGATATAGCAACATATAGTGGATCAGTGCTCGCTCTTAAGTAATGTGAGTACCCTGTGTCCTCCTAGTGCCCTAATGTGACGGAACAGTATTGACGCTGATAACTGCGCGGCAGCACAGCAACTGAATCTGCATCTAGATTGCCCAGGCAACCCCCTGGTGAAGGGGCGTGTGACTGTGTCTCGCTGCCGGAGACTCCAAAATCTCACTATTCACTCTCGAGCGCCCGAGCAGCAAAGAGCGGAGACGCGTAGTGAGGGGAAATAACTTGGTTTCTTTTCTCAAGTGAAGGACTCTTTACTGTATCGTTTACAATTCACCTCCGTCAAGCGACCTTTCGGACCCGTTCTGTTGTTCGTAAGGGGAAAAAGCCGTAAAGCCATCACCGAGAGAGCAGCGGAGAACCGGTTGTCTGCGCGCGGAGAGTCTCCGGGAATCGCCAGTGTCTAGCAGTCTTGGGTTGGAGGCTGTGCTGTGGGTTCGCACCGGCGTGTGGACTAGCCTATTGATTCTCTGGAAGCACACTTGGAAATCGACTCTCCTCTCGTCAGCGTTTGAAGACCTGTCCCGTAGTCCTGTCGGTGTGTACGGAAACTGGACGGTGGACCGCGTCTACACACAGAGCCCAAACAGGGGCATGCGGTTTCCTTTCGGTTACCGGAGCCATCCAGTCTGATATCGGATAGCCTACCTGGGATTGCAAGTCCACAGAAGCAGGTGATTGCAATTTGTTTCTTTATAGCCAATAGCCTACAAATTAGACTATTTAAATAAAGAATTTAACTGATATGCTATTGTATGATATACACTGTAAATATACCAACAGTTTACATTTGTTGGTTCGTCTATAATCTATATAGTGCCCTACAAGAAACTAAAAAAACATGTTCATTTTGGATCCTTTAAGAAAAAGAAAATACTGTCATGTTATTTTACTCATTGTGACTTGAGTGGCAGCTCGTGGTATGGAATAATAATTAATAATGTTGTCTCCGTATCTCTTTGTGTTTATGCTTATGGCACTTTCGAATCATACTGGCTTTGATGTACACTTGTATCGATTTCCCCTCATTTTTAATGTAGCATTTTAATGACTTTTGTATGGCGAGGCATAGCCTACTTTAACAATGGGAATATCTGAACAGTTATTGATGCGTTAAATAACCACCGAAACGCTTGAAATTGGCTAGCAAATCAACCCCTCACGGTAGAAAGAGAGGACTCGATGTCGTATATAAAAGAATCTGTGGACCATTATTTCAGTGTAAGCGTCCCATTTAAAAGCATTTATATTAATAAATAAATTAGGTCGTTTGAGACGCTAACAGGTCGTTTAAGTTTCAGAGGGGCACTGATGAGATAAATTTGATTGAAATTGTGTTGAGATGCAGATTAGGTAGACGGCTAATTACTTAGTCAAGGGACATGTGTAACACAGTCCCCGTAGTCGGTCTCGTCTCCCTTTCGATGACAACGTGAAGTGATTGGTCTGGTCCACTGGTGATCCCGGTGAAAGGCATTAAAATCGGTCAGACCAGGACCAGAGTCTACCGCTGTGAGATTTTCATTCCTGTGATCAAGCCAATAAAGACCCCTAATAAATCCTCAGCTAGGCTGTTCAGCCGACCAGCTCAACAGAAGAAAAGTGGTCGCAATTTAGGGGGTGTATCCTTCTCTTTAAGTCCCTGTTAGGGCAATGCCATTCGCCAGATGTTAGCATTACGAGTTCGTGTCTTGTCAGATTTGAGAATGAGCAGAGCGCAGGAGGACCAAGCGAGCTTGATTTTCCAATCTGCGCACCTTTGAAAGTATGTATCACTGCTCACACTCAATATTTCTTTCCATTTAACAGCGAAGGATTACCTGTGCCTGGTCATCATTTTTAGGACTTGAAACGAGAGGGGAGTCTTTGGCGTTTTTTTTCTTCTTCAAATTGTTCTTGATCCGACTTCTTGGAGAGGAAATGGCATCGCCAGTGTTGGAGAGAGGAACTCAACTGGAAGAGGAGAGAGGAAACCGCAGCTGAATGACAGGATGCTAGCGACTTGAGACACATTCAGACGAAATTCAACTGCGTAAAGACACTTCTTGCTCTATTTGTTTGCCGTAGGTGTAAGTTTTAAAAGAAAGAAGAAAAATAGCACGGCTCGAGACACCGAAGAGATTTCTTTCGTTTTTGTTTTCTTAATTTTACTTTTTGTGACAAAACAAGGATGCATTGTGGATTAGTTCTGATCCTCTTAATGGGAATTGTCATCTTTGCCAGAGCTTCGAAAAATGGTAAGTGTTACAACTGATACTCTCTGATACAAGTCTCATCCCAATATTGTAGGATAAACGGTCTCTAAGTAGGCTATATGATATTTGTCAACTCCTTACGCATTCACCTATCTATCTTGCCCGCGTTGTAGAGTAGCCTGGTCATTATTGTAAACCCTTCAACCAGGTGCATTGAATAGCAGGCTACATTTAGTGTAATAAGATGCACTTCCCTGGTGTCTATATTTTGGCTATTCATGTTTACACTTCCAGATGCCTATTTGAAAATATTTCAAAAACCGTGTTTTGTTGTTGATTAAAGCCTTCATATTGAATATAAATTCATTTAGCAGTTTGGCAGATGGCAGAGGCTATAATAAGCTAAAGCATGACTGAGCACGCAAATTAAGATGAATGCAATTTAGTTTAGCTTACTTGAAGAGACTTGCCTTGCGTGTTATTCTCCAAACCACAGCATAACCTATCATTGTAAAATGTTGGATACGGATAAGGATGTGAATAGCCCACTGTAAGACAAAAATAAGAGTAAATTCTCTGCGTACATGAAAACCATAAACTAACAATATTAGACTATAGTTGTCCGACGAACAAAAACATGTTCGTAACCAACAGCCTAACTAAACCTATTTATCTCAATTGAATTACGCGCATTGATAATGTTTCCCAATCAAATATTTTGGAATGAATCACTTCACAACAGGTTTTAGACTTTGACCCGTGGTTTCCCATGGCAAGGTAACTGGTTTTGCACGAGTTGATCTGTGCTCCGTTGCATAAACTAATCTCATTAATCTCAGCAGGGGCTAATCTTGTGGAATTAGGATAGTAACATTAAAGTGTAGGATTTATATATCTCTATATATAAATAATAACATTTCGACAGCATTCCCAATCTTTCAAGATGTCGGCAGAAAGACTTGAAAGTAAATCTCCATCAGAACTCCCTTTTTTTCTTTTCACAATGAACGCGCGCATTTACAATTTCGTTTAGAAATGTCGAGGTTATAGTTTCAGCTATAAGAATGTACTCATTGCATGGTTTTACACGTCATGGTGAGGATAAACATAAACGCAGAGGAAGTTCAGTCGGATGTTGGACAAGCGAGTCAAGGAACTACAGACTAATCCAATATTGGCCCAAGTGGTGTAGAAATATGGACATACTGAAGCTTGTTAATGTTCTCAGTACTGTAATCATGACTCAATCATGATCGGACATTTTTTTTATAAACCCCAAACCCTGTGGGTTTAAGGCAAATAAAGTGTTTCATTCAACGGAATATTTTTTTTAATGAATTATTATGTTTTGTGAATATAATCTAACCCATAGTAAACGCTTCGTGACTGGGTCCTGTATGAAACCTGGGCTGCATGTGTAACGATGCGGTTTGAACTTTCTCTAAGAACTTTCTCTTTCTCTTTCCTGCAGACAAGTGTGGGGATAACATCCGAATCACGAGCGCAAACTACCTCACTTCCCCTGGCTACCCGACGTCATATTTTCAATCTCAGAAATGCGTGTGGGTGATAACAGCGCCGGGACCTCACCAGCGGATCCTAATCAACTTCAACCCGCATTTTGATCTCGAGGACCGCGAGTGCAAGTAAGTCAGCCACTTTGAGCTCAATCCATATTGAACATTAAACCGCGCCATCTAGTGGCGGTGGAATTCTTAAACCCACGCGCTTACTAGGGCTCCGGGACAAGGAATGTCTTTCGACATCAACTTGAGTGTTATGCTACTTAAAATATTAAGATTTTTTTTTGGACTGGTTTACCTCAGAACGTAAAGCTGTGTTCGTTCATAAACCGTTGCTTTCTGTATGGTTTATCAATCTAGAAGTCTACGGAAACATTACCGCTACTTTCCGTCAATGTAGTCACATATCCGTATTTCACTTTGAAGCTGGAAACTGTTATGCCACACACGGGCTAAACGGTCTGGTTAACCTGTTGTCAGAAAGGCGTAAGCCGCTGAAACCGGAGAGTGCCGGTAATGTGATGAGCCCTTGTCAGGGTTGCCCTGAGGTGAGCTGTGTTTGGGCGGACAGCCCCAGCCGGTGCCTCAGCCCCGATCCGCTCCTTCTCCAGGTTGTGTTTACGCCTTAGGGCCAGGGTGTAGCGAGCTGTTGGATCCTGTTACTGTATCCCAGCTACACCCAACCTGGGCTCCACTATCCTTTGTGTTGGTTCAATGCTATGAAACATCCTCTTTTTTTATCCTGATATCTGCTACATTAGTGCTCCATAAACCTTTTTGAAATGTATGGTCTGAATGGCTGATGTGGACTTCCAAAGGGGTGGCTCCTAGTGTTGATCTGGGTCAGGTTTCACCAGCAATGGAGCCGTTAAACTGTCCTGGAGCCCAGGGTTATAGTAGAGTAGACACAGGGACAGGAAACAATACTCATGTTAATGAAATTAGTCAGGAATGGATTTCCTGTGTTTAAACACACACAGTTAAAATGTTCAGCCTTGAGGCAAGTATGCAATGTCTTGTATTTCCAGGTTGAAAGACAGTAAGTGGAGGGTGTTGCGGGAGGCCTGTGATAATTTACAAATGAGTTTTGTGTGCTTTCATTCAGCTACCATTGAAGTTTTCTGAACGGGATTCTTGGTTAATTGGTTGTTCATACACATGGGAGGATGTGGATATATCTCTCTCTCTCTCTCTTTGTCTCTGTCTGTCTGTCTGTCTGTCTGTCTGTCTGTCTGTCTCTCTCTCTCTCTCTCTCTCTCTCTCTCTCTCTCTCTCTCTCTCTCTCTGTCTGTCTGTCTGTCTGTCTGTCTGTCTGTCTGTCTGTCTGTCTGTCTGTCTGTCTGTCTGTCTGTCTGTCTGTCTGTCTGTCTGTCTGTCTCTCTCTCTCTCTCTCTCTCTCTCTCTCTCTCTCTCTCTCTCTCTCTCTCGCTCAGTCTCTCACTCTGTCAGTCTCTCTCTCTCGCTCAGTCTCTCACTCTGTCAGTCTCTCTCTCTCTGTCTGTATTCTACCCACCCTACGTTCTACTCAACCAAATGTGCTTATTATGTTTGGAGGGAAGCCAGTGGGTGTAATACCAATCGAGTGGTCACGGACTATAAACTGGAGCGCTAAGGGAAATACTAACATCTAACCTGAAGAGACGTCTGTGAAACTTAATCAAGTCACCAGTGATTCATGTGGCTGGTGCAGTGCATTATGGGAGAAACACGGTCAGCTCAACCTCAAGGGCTTCTTCTCATTCTATTTTAAATCCAACTGTTGGAAGCTGTTTCATTTTTAATGTTTTAATGGAGCAGTTTCAACTGACGGTTAGTTCCACTTCACTATCTCACCTTGTAACAAGTCCATTCAGTAAAGTGGAACTGGACTAGCTGTGACATTAAAAACCTATTTTTTCCCCTCTTTTCTTAGCATTCCCTCCTTTGTGAAATAATGGCGCTAAGTAAAGTGAAGGAGGTCATTGTTGCTAATAGCTGAAGGGACGTTTCCCTGTTAACTTAATTACAGCTGGGGATAGACACATGCACCCCAGCATTGTATCCACAGACAGTAGCTGGTGTCCTGAATCCAGTGGGGCATACAAGTGTTCCAGTCGCATCTCCGCTCAGCAAAACACCCCTTATATAATGGAAACTGATGCGAGCCAGAATGGCTTCCTTATCAGATGGACCAGAGGGGGACAGAAGGGAAGCTACAATGCTTCACCAGTGCTGCCTGCCACCTAATTAGCCACTAAATGGAACACACATGCTCCACATGTTCCCCAACATGGTCGTTATCAGCTAACCAAACAAGCAGCACTCAGGGTTTGGGATTTGTGGAGTCCGGAAAGTGCCTAGTTCTCCTTTTCTCCTCGCACGCGTGCGCTCTAAAGGGGGGTTTGTTTGGAAAGTGCACGGCCTGGGTCCTGAGAGCCCGGAGGAAACCACTTCATCAGCCAGATAAGGGCCGTCCTGGCTGACTAAGTGAGCGGGCAAGATCAGAACGTGGAACGTGTTTACTTTTTCACGCACTGCTGTGTACTTGTGTGTAGAGAGAGAGAGGGGGGGGGGGGGGGGGGTTGGCTTGATGGCTGTGCCACCTTGCTCACTAAGTGAATGAAGTTTGAGGGAAAAGCCGACCCCTTGTCAAAGAAAACATTTGAAGTAAATGGGCTCTGAAGTTCCGCAGGAGGAAGTGATTCCTGGCTGCTCTGAGAGAAGAGCAAGTGTGTGTTCCTTGGTTCTTTCTCAGCAGATTCAGAATCCAGTCCCATCTGATAAAGCTACGTAGCTTGTCAAGCTGTGGTGGCTTGAGAGAAAGATGTTTGGATGAAAACGGATTCCTAAAAACTGACCGACAAGGTTTCAATGATAGCGCAGAGAGGCTTAAATGGCCTAATTAGAATACAGAGAACATCTCATACAACTCATTTTCAGGTTCAGACTTTGAGTTGATAGTTTTTAAGATCAGCTTTTTGTATTTTTCAAGCAAAAACCTGCAAAAATATTCTCCTTTCCTTCTCTATCTCTTTCTCTGAATGCTGTGTTGGAACCAACCTTCCAGCCATCTGATGTGCTGTTGACAGTGCTATGAATCATTGATGGGTTTGGATTTGCTGACCAAACTAGAAAACAGACAGATATCTCCTCAGCTTGTCCTGAATTCTCCCGCAGCTACATGGAAGACCGCTGCAGCTGAGCCTTCTAAAGGGGGTCTCTGGGAGACCCCCCCAGGAGTGAAATGGAGAGAGAGAGTGAGCGAGAGGGAGAACGAGGGAAAAAAACCCACGAAAGAATGAGTCTCTCTCTCTCTCTCTCTCTCTCTCTCTCTCTCTTTTCTCTCTCTCTCTCTCTCTCTCTCTCTCTCTCTCTCTCTCTCTCTCTCTCTCTGTGTCTGCCTAGCCAGTATGTTTGATGGACCTCGGAGAACACTGAATTCCTGTGTGACAGCCCTTGCCGTCCTGTGTCTGCGAGGCAGGCAGTGGGGGTGGAGGGGTTGTGCGGGGGTGAGGTGGAGAGAGAGAGAGAGCTTGGGGGGGGGGGAATATTCAGGGAATGCCTTATGAAGAAGTGCTCTCTTTGTGGCAGAGAAGCAGCGAGGGCTCAGCTGCTGGAGACCCCTCTGAAGTGACTGCTCCTCGCTCCCCTGCTAGCTGCCTGTAACCCGAGGCTTGAAAAAGCGCTCCCTCCTTCTCTCACTTCTCTTTAATTGTGACCCCCCCCCCTCTCCCCCCTTTCAAGCTCGCTCCATCTCTCCCCACCGCCCCCCTCCCTGTGGTGGAGCCCAGTAGTGCTGCACTGCCTGCTGGGAAGGCAAACACCCTCCGCTGTGCCCTTAGACAATACACATCCTGCCGTCCCACCCTCCTCAGCCTGCCTGCCCTTGTCCAGGCATTCCTGACCAGCCCAGTCCTGGACTACCGACAAACATGACTGACTGCTGGAGGCAAAGATACTTAGCCCCCTAGATTGCATTTTCTTTTATATGTGTCCTTTTGTTAAGCTAAATCTAGGTAAACATAGGTTCATGCTATTCTGACATGTTTAACAATGAGGGCCACCTGTTCTTCTGAGAGAGGAGAGGAGAGAGAGGAGAGGAAAGAGGGAGAGAGGAGAGAGGGAGAGAAGAGAGGAGAGAGGGAGAGAGGAGAGAGGAAGAGAGGAAGAGAGGAGAGGAGAGGAAATAGGGAGAGAGGAGAGGGAGAGAAGAGAGGAGAGAGGGAGAGAGGAGAGGAGAGGAAAGAGGGAGAGGGGAGAGAGGAGAGGAGAGGAGGGGTGTGGGTGGTTGTGAGGTGAGGAGAACAGAGGAAGAGAGAAGTGACTGATGTGAACATTCTTGCGTTGATGAGCACGTTGAGGCTGTGTTGTGAAGCTCCGTGATGCTGGGGGGTGGCAGTGGGACCCCGCTCCCCTCTTAAGGCTCTGTGACGGGGGACGGAGCACTGTAACTCTCCCTGGGTCCCCTGGAGCCTGCCTTCACTGCCCTGGCCAGGCTGCCAGGGCCAGGCTGCCAGGGCCAGGCTGCCAGGGGCCAGGCTCCCAGAGCCAGGCTGCCAGGGCCAGGCTGCCAGGGCCAGGCTGCCAGGGCCAGGCTGCCAGGGCCGGCAGAGCCAGGCTGCCAGGGCCGGCAGAGCCAGGCTGCCAGGGCCAGGCCGGCAGAGCCAGGCTGCCAGGGCCAGGCTCGTTTATCAGCCGTCGTCATGGAGAGAAAATAAACAAGGCAGGAATGCAACCGGCCTATTTAATCTTCTGTCGGTGGAGCTGTTCAAACTGCCATGGCTGTGACCTATAAGGACCAGGGGAGGAGGCTAGTGACCTATCAGGACCAGGACATTTACAGCCTGTTAACGGACATGACTGCTTCTGCTGTTGATGTGTGCTCCCTTTTTGTCTTGTTTTTTAAGTATGTGTCAGTAAAACATTCAGCAGCGGATCAAAGCGTTGTGTTCTAATCACAGTGCCAGTGCCAGATGAAATGCTGAGAGCGGCATTGTCTCTCTTTAACTGCCGGCTTTGACAATGGCAGCTCAAATTATGCACCTGCATATTTCATCTTACAATGGCTCCCTGCGATGCCTTACAAAAGGAAGCGCATTATACTGCAAATCACACTGCAGCAGTGTGCTTTTGGAAAAGGACTGTTGCCAGCACCACTCAGAGCAATTTACTTTAAAGGAAGTTGTTTCAATTATCACAAATCATGAAATCCCATCGTGTTTATAACTTAAAATAATACAAAGGAAAAGTCCGGCAGAAGTCAAGGAGACAGGTGACCTATTAAAAGATCTGTAAATAGCTTCTCTCAGATGCAAGGCTGTCTGTTAGTCCCCCAGAGATAAGCTCACCTCTGTTAGGATCTGGAGGGCACAGGAGAGAGGAAGAGAGAGAGGGAGAGTGATATTGGAAACCTTCTGACCTCTCTCCCCACTCACTTCTCTCTCCCTCAATTTTTCTCTCCCCGTTTCTCTCTATCTCTCCGTCATTCTCTTTCTCTCTGTCTATTTCTTTTCCTCTCCCTCTCCATCTCTCTCTCTTCCTCTCTCTTCCTCGGAGGGTTAATGGTGGTCCTCTTTGGTTAATGAGCAGGATTAAAGTGTATGTGTGTGTAAGGGTGTGTGTGTGGCCGGGGCCAGGGGTACTACTGGAGAAGTGTTCACCTTGGCCGGCGTTGGAAGGGCAGCCTGATTGAAAAGCTTTCTCTCCGTGGCATCTGCTGTGCTCCCCGCTGCTCTGTCACTGCTTTGATTCATGCACACCCTCCTCACGCACACCACGACCGGGACCAGAGCCACTCCTCCTCACTGCAGGGGGGACACCGCCTCACAGGAGGAGGTGGGGGAGGAGGGAGGTGGGGGAGGAGGAGAGGGAGGAGGTGGAGGAGAGAGAGGAGGTGGAGGAGGAGGAGGTGGGGGAGAGGGAGAGGGAGAGAGGGGGGGAGGAGAAGGAGGAGAGGGAGAAGGTGGAGGGAGGTGGGGGAGGAGGAGAGGGAGGAGGTGGAGTAGGAGGAGAGGGAGGGTGGGGAGGAGGAGAGGGGGGGGTAGGAGGATGAGGAGGAGGAGAGGGAGGAGGAGGTGGAGGAGGAGGGAGGAGGTGGAGGAGGATGTGGAATGAGATAAAGAATAAGAGGGGGGGGTGAAAGGAGTGAGGGGCGATCATAAATAAACACAATTCCAATCTCCATGTTATATAGTGGGAGTGAGTTCCCCCTGTCCTGCTCTGGAAGTGTTCTCTGACTGGGGCAGTTTTCCTCCCATGTTGACTCAGGATGGAGGATGTTAGATATGTCTGGCAGAAGCCTGCCTCATGTTTCCAGCTCAGCTCAGAGCCCTGGAAGCTGCCCTATATGGAAGTTTCTACAGAACCATGTCGCAGACCACACCGACGAAAGGATTTCGGTCTGCGCTTGAAAAAAAAGAAAGAAATGTTTGTATTAATCCGAAGCAGACTCAGAAGGAGCTGTGTGGGGAACTTGTGTGATTAGAGAACAACACAGTCATCTCCCAGATCTATCTGGACATGCATCTACAGACTGCAAGAAACTCACACTCATTTTCTTTTCCAGTTCAGATGAAAAAGCATCAAAAGCGAAGGCTGGTAATTCAATACCTTGTTCTGTTTCCAGAGACGTTGGCAGTGCGAGCTCATGGGTTGTGTTGGATCTGTGTAATATGATTAGCAACAGGGTTCCTCTCCTCTCCTTCCTCTGGGTCCATCGAGGACACTCTTAACTGTTTCTTTTCTCTCTCTCAGGGTATACAGCTTTGTGACTGTGCGAAAATAGATAGAAATTACTGCCCCAAAGTAGCAAGGGATTCGTTTGAAAACAGTATCTCACCACTCTCTCGCCATTCTCTCCCCTTCCTCCCTTCCCAGGGAGAGAAAGAGCTGCTTGTTTAATTGATGAGGGCCTATTGAAGCTGTTGATTCCTAATACAGCATGTCCAAGCATGTCAGCCATGTTTAGTTTACTGCCCTACCTTGAATGGTGCTCTTGATTTTGATGGATGAGCTCTGAGTCTGTTTGTTGCCCCAACGGCTGCATACTTAGCTGAGCTGCAGGGAGGGAAGAGGAGGTGTGTGTGTGTGTGTGTGGGGGGGGGGGGGGGGTCAACAGAGGCCTGTTTCATCTACTATCCCTGGGAGAGAGGGGCAGAGAGGGTCAGATCAGATTCTTTTTCTGAAGTCAGGTGAAACGGCAGTTGAGTTCAGCAGGTCTTCCGGTGTTACAGGCCCACATCGCCATGGTTCTCTGTGTTTGTGCACGTGACACTTGTCCCTCACTTGTGTGGGACAACTCCCTCCCCTCTCCTCCCTCCCTCCATCCCTCCATCCATCCCTCCCTCCCCTCTCCTCTCCTCTCCCCCCTCCCCTCCCCTCTCAACCCTGATGTGGGCCATGTCGTAGTGCGAGCTCCAAGCAGACAGTGATGGATGGAGTCGGCGCCCTGCTGCGTTCTGATTGAGTTAGAGCCACTCCACTTCCACAGGCCTGTGTTTGCTCTCCACTTGATGTGCTCTCTCTGGAACCCCGGTCAGGCCGCTGTGGTCAACTGTCGCCCACTTTGTTCTCATGGCGGAACTACTGCTTTGATGGCTGCAATGGTACAAGGACTATATATTCAGCCATACCCCCTAAAGCTCTTTTAATGCCCCATCACAGCGGGGTGTCAGTTGGCCCTCTCAGTGCTCCCCCCCCAGACCCCCCCCCCCCACACACACACACACTCAGTCACACACACGCCTCAAGTCACACCAAAGCTTCAACAGAGGAACAACCCCAAATGAACAGAGTCTCCGAAGTACATTACAAACCCTCTTGAGGACTTCCATATCGTATCTGAGCTCCGCTCTGCTGCCCAGCCCTGCACCCTCCACCAGGGGCTGGCACGGCCCCCTGCACCCTCCACCAGGGGCTGGCACGGCCCCCTGCACCCTCCACCAGGGGCTGGCACGGCCCCCTGCACCCTCCACCAGGGGCTGGCACGGCCCCCTGCACCCTCCACCAGGGGCTGGCACGGCCCCCTGCACCCTCCACCAGGGGCTGGCACGGCCCCCTGCACCCTCCACTAGGGGCTGGCACGGCCCCCTGCACCCTCCACTAGGGGCTGGCACGGCCCCCTGCACCCTCCACCAGGGGCTGGCACGGCCCCCTGCACCCTCCACTAGGGGCTGGCACGGCCCACACGGACACAGCTAATTGCTGTCCGGCCGTGCTCCAAGTTGGCAGATCAGAGTGGGTGGTACAGTGAAACGGAGAGGTCAGCTTGCCCTCGAAAAAGCCTGGCAGGGGAGCTGGCCGTCAGCTCTCTGATCAGCTTAAAGTGCCGTCCCCGTGCCCCCGTGCCAACTGCCTGCCAACCTTGTGCCCCCCTCCCCCGGCCCCGCCCTCGCCCACGGCTGTGGAAGACATGCGCTGTTTGGCACTCCTCCTGGCAGCGGGAGCTGTTTGGCTTCAGAAGCGTGTGAAAGATAGAAAGTGAGAAGGTAAAAAGAGAACAAGGGTAGAGGTTGAGAAAGAAGAGTCAGCAGGGGTGATGAGAGAGAGAGAGGAGAGAAAGTGAGGGAGAGAGAGAGAGGGAAGTTGTCTCTATGCTTCTCGTTGGCGATCGATCAGAAGTCTATTCAGCCATGCTGACAAACGTGGCACATTCCACATCCCTCTCTCTTCCTCTTCCTCCTCCTGAACACAAACAGCTACCATGGAGTAGAAGACGAAAGCCTATCTGATAGTTATGTGTGTATGCTTGGGTGTGTCTGCGTGCCTGTGAGAGAAATACTGAGAGCCTTATTCTGTTCCAACCTCTGTTCTACATCCAGCCTCGGCCTCTGCCCCAGCCTTGGCCCCAGTCCCAGCCTCTCTCCAGCCTCTCTCTGCCTCTACTCTCCCAGCTGTCTGGCCAGTTGACCTTGTTGGGGTCAGAAGGTCTTAGCCTTCGTAATGCGACTAGGCTGTCCTCAGGGTACGCTGGGAGAGGCCGGAGGGAGGATGGAGGGAGACAGAGAGAGTGGGGGGGGGGAGAGAAGGATGGGGCTTTTAATTGAATAACTCCCAGTGCAGTTATTACCACTACCACTGCCCCCCAGCCCTCTAGCCAGCATGGAGACAGTTAACAGAATACAGGGACTTCTGAAAGGAGGGAGGGAGGGAGAGAGGGAAGGAGGGAGGGAGAGAGAATCCTCATGCCACACTGACCCTCTGACCGAGACCTACAGCGTTATTCATGTTGGCACCCATTAGCAACTTCTATCTCTCTCTCTCTCCCCCCCCCCCCCCTCTCTCTCTCTGTCTCTCTCTCTCCTCTCTCTCTCTCTCCCCCCCTCTCTCTCTCTCTTCCCCCCCCTCCCTCTCTCTCTCTATTACCCCTCTCCCTTTATTCCTCCACTCTCCTACCATCCAGCCCCCTCCCCTCCTCCACATCATTCATTGTGGAGAGGAAGGACCCTCGAACGCCAGCCAGAGGCTTTACCTCTGCCTGACCCCTGTCCCCTCCCCCTGTCCCCTCCCCCCTGCTCCTCTCTGAAGGCACCCAGCTCCCCCTGCTCCTCTGAGAAGGCACCCAGCTCCCCCTGCTCCTCTCTGAAGGCACCCAGCTCCCCCTGCTCCTCTCTGAAGGCACCCAGCTCCCCCTGCTCCTCTCTGAAGGCACCCAGCTCCCCCTGCTCCTCTCTGAAGGCACCCAGCTCCCCCTGCTCCTCTGAGAAGGCACGCAGCTCCCCCTGCTCCTCTGAGAAGGCACCCAGCTCCCCCTGCTCCTCTGAGAAGGCACGCAGCTCCCCCTGCTCCTCTGAGAAGGCACGCAGCTCCCCCTGCTCCTCTCTGAAGGCATCCAGCTCCCCCTGCTCCTCTGAGAAGGCACGCAGCTCCCCCTGCTCCTCTCTGAAGGCACGCAGCTCCCCCTGCTCCTCTCTGAAGGCACCCAGCTCCCCCTGCTCCTCTGAGAAGGCACGCAGCTCCCCCTGCTCCTCTGAGAAGGCACCCAGCTCCCCCTGCTCCTCTGAGAAGGCACGCAGCTCCCCCTGCTCCTCTCTGAAGGCACCCAGCTCGTTACCCGGCCGCATGCATCACGTCCAAGCAGCGGCGCCTGATTAGCCGTAGAGTTTGAAAAATCCTTCTTGTTTTTGTGTAACCTCTCCTCTTGTTCTTTTTTCTTCTTCTTGGTGCATATACCTCAAAGCCACGGCATGTGGAACTGAGACTCCAGGCCCACAGAGAGTTCAGTGGGTCAGTAAGCTGAGGTTGTTTACAATTAAACCCTGTTCCTCCCTCAGAGTTTGTCTTCTAATCCTGATATTCTCCTGTTGTTGTGACCTCTGACTGACTCAAGGGGGATTTTGAGTCTCCAGTTTGTGTTCTTAGAGGTGGATAGTGAGATAACTGTGGTATTATGATGGAGAGATGGACAGATTATCTCTCCTCTCTCTCTCTCTCTCTCTCTCTCTCTCTCTCTCTCTCTCTCTCTCTCTCTCTCTCTCTCTCTCTCTCTCTCTCTCTCTCTCTCTCTCTCTGTCCTTCTCTCTCTCTCTCCATCCAGAGCTGTGTAAGGGTGACCCTAGTCTGACCCACCCAGGAGGATCAGTAATTGTTACAGGGGACACGAGTAGAGCCCTCTGGCTGGCACTCATGGCACAGTCGACATTCACCCCAGCCAGCCTGGAGCGGGGGGGGTAAAGGCAGGACTGGGGGGAGGGGGGAGGGGGGTGATAGGCAGGGCTGAGAAACAGCAAGAATTGTGTTTATAATGGAAGGTGGTGCTTGTCTGAGTTACCGTGGACACAACCCCATTTTTCCCCTTTCCTCTTTCACCCTTTTCTTCTCTCTCCTTGACTTCTCATTGTTGTAACAATGGCCTATCATCTGAGCCTCCCGTGGAGGACTCCCATCTCTTCTTCTCCTGTCCCCTGCCCTGCTGGGTAATCACAGGGCGCGCTCAGATGTCAAGGTGGGTCGGTTGGAAGCCTTTCTCTCCGTAATGGCCCCAAAGATTACCCCTCTTCCTCTCTCTTTCACTCTCTCCTCGCTGGATCGGTTTCAGTTTTTTTTCTTCTTCGATATTGTCCCATTTATTCTCTTTCCCGCCTTGTCGTTTGGCTGGGGAACTGGTTACAGTTTACCGTTCTGTTGTTGAAACCCTTCCCCTGTAGGGCTCTGTGTGTGCCTGTGAAAGCTGGGCTGCATCCTGCCTGGCCTGAGGGCACTACAGATAAGTTCTCCTGCTCTGCTTTTCCTAGAAGCCCACTCAGGAGGTGTACAGTGTAAGCCCCAACCAGGAAGTGTACAGTGTAAGCTCCACCCAGGAAGTGTACAGTGTAAGCCCCAACCAGGAAGTGTACAGTGTAAGCTCCACCCAGGAAGTGTACAGTGTAAGCCCCAACCAGGAAGTGTACAGTGTAAGCTCCACCCAGGAAGTGTACAGTGTAAGCTCCACCCAGGAAGTGTACAGTGTAAGCCCCAACCAGGAAGTGTACAGTGTAAGCTCCACCCAGGAAGTGTACAGTGTAAGCTCCACCCAGGAAGTGTACAGTGTAAGCCCCAACCAGGAAGTGTACAGTGTAAGCCCCACCCAGGAAGTGTACAGTGTAAGCCCCAACCAGGAAATATACAGTGTAAGCTCCACCCAGGAAGTGTACAGTGTAAGCCCCAACCAGGAAATGTACAGTGTAAGCTCCACCCAGGAAGTGTACAGTGTAAGCTCCACCCAGGAAGTGTACAGTGTAAGCTCCACCCAGGAAGTGTACAGTGTAAGCTCCACCCAGGAAGTGTACAGTGTAAGCCCCAACCAGGAAATATACAGTGTAAGCTCCACCCAGGAAGTGTACAGTGTAAGCCCCAACCAGGAAATGTACAGTGTAAGCTCCACCCAGGAAGTGTACAGTGTAAGCTCCACCCAGGAAGTGTACAGTGTAAGCTCCACCCAGGAAGTGTACAGTGTAAGCTCCACCCAGGAAGTGTACAGTGTAAGCCCTAACCAGGAGGTGTACAGTGCACATTCATACCGGCTAAAGTTCTGCCAACATGCTGCGCAGTGCTGCTGTGCTATAAGCGCTGCAACTTCCGAAGCTCACTTAGCGGGGAAGAAATAGCTAAATGAGTGTTTTACATTTTGCCCTGGGCGATGTTCTAATTAATCGTGGTTACTCATTCTTGCTTTAGTCATGATAACAAGATGTACTGTGGCTAGTCACGTAGAAGTCTTGTAGCGTTTAGAGTCCTGCTCGCCAGCGATCCCTCTATCCTGTGTTTCACCTCACAGAGAAGTCATGTACATTTTCCTTTTGTTTTCGAGCTTGACGAGGGGCGTTTGAGGTCTGACGACTTACAGATGAAGCGGGTTGTTAGTGCTCTTACATCGGCAGGCTGGATGTGTTACAGTACTTCTTATGACAAACTAGCTACCATTTGTTGATAGTAAAATCCACTCTGAGCTCTATATAAGAGCCACGAGTAAGCTCTGTATGTCACTGAAGAAGCAGTGGTTTCAAGGATCGTTTTGCTTTGTCGCGCTCCATCGAAACCCAAAGGCCGATTTTCCTAACCGACCTTTTTTTATCACACATGTCCGTGTCGTGATCTGTGTGGCCGAGCCTCGTTGGCAGAAGAGACGCTGGAGGTGCTGGGGTGTTCAGGCCCCGCGGGCCCTCGTGTGCTGGGCTGTTCAGGCCCCGCGGGCCCTCGTGTGCTGGGCTGTTCAGGCCCCGCGGGCCCTCGTGTGCTGGGCTGTTCAGGCCCCACTGGCCCTCGTGTGCTGGGGTGTTCAGGCCCCGCGGGCCCTCGTGTGCTGGGGTGTTCAGGCCCCGCGGGCCCTCGTGTGCTGGGGTGTTCAGGCCCCGCGGGCCCTCGTGTGCTGGGGTGTTCAGGCCCCGCGGGCCCTCGTGTGCTGGGGTGTTCAGGCCCCGCGGGCCCTCGTGTGCTGGGGTGTTCAGGCCCCGCGGGCTCCGGGAAGCCCTCGTGTCAGCTGGACGTACGTTAAGACAGTTTGACTTCTGTTCAGCTGTGGCACAAGAACGGGAGGTTAGTCTCGCTCACAGTGGGACCTTCTGTGATTGGGCTTTGCACACACACACAAACACACACACTCAGTGTACTAGGGGGAGTGTGATCCATCTCTAACTCTACCAGGACAGCACCCCTCAGGCCAGCCCCTCCTATACGACCCACCCTCATGTTTCCTAATAAAGGATTATTGTGTGTTGCTATGAGAGAGATGCAATAATTGGGTCTAAATACGGCAAATTCATTAATCTGATTGTTGGCAAAGCGTGAGATCTCTCAACAGTGTAATTAGGGAACCTAATGGATAGAGGCAGGCTGCATCCATCAATGCTAATGATAATTGCCACGTAGAGAAGCACGCCGTGTACCAGCCCCTGAGGCACCCGCAAAGAGAGGAACCAAACCATTCGGCCGGATCTAAAAATATGAGTTGCTGAGCTGGGCTCTGGGGTGGTGGTGGTGGTGGTGGGTGGTGGTGGGGGCACTCAGAGGGGATTGATGGGTGAAGTCGTGGTGCTGTTGGGTGGAGATCCAGCCCTCCATGTGCTGTGGTTCCTCCCCCCTCCACCCCTCCCGTTAGCGCCCACTTCTAAACACCCTGGATGGGAGCAGTCAGGATGGGGTGGTGGCTGGGTCTCCTCGGCCAAGGTTCAACTTGAGGCTCCTTTAGATCGAACGCTGGATCTTTCTTTAACAAAACCCCCAAATAAAATAAAAAAAGGATGTTCACCTGTCTATCTCAGCCTGGAGTAGGCTGTCACCAACATTAGCAGCATTACCTGTGTGACTCCCCAGTCAACACTGTGGAGTCCTTCCGCTTCCTGGGCACTATCCTCTCCCAGGACCTCAAGTGGGAACTGAACATCAGCTCCCTCATCAAGAAAGCACAACAGAGGATGTACTTCCTTCGGCAGCTGAAGAAGTTCAACCTGCCAAAGACAATGATGGTGCACTTCTACTCAGCCATCATTGAGTCCATCCTCACCTCCTCCATCACCGTCTGGTACGCTGCTGCCACTGCCAAGGGACAAGAGCAGACTGCAGCGTATCATCCGTACTGCTGAGAAGGTGATTGGCTGCAATCTGCCTACCCTCGAGGACCTGCACACCTCGAGGACCCTGAGGCGAGCGAGGAAGATTGTGGCCGACTCCTCCCACCCTGGACACTCCCTGTTTCAGTCACTCCCCTCCGGCAGAAGGCTGCGGTCTATCAGGACCAATACCTCACGCCACAAAAACAGTTTCTTCCCTTCCGCTGTTGGCCTCTTCAACAAGGCCAAGGGACCACACTGACTCAAATGACTTATTGCTTAAAACACACTGCTTTTGCACTGCACCACAACATGGTATCTTGTACATTTGTATTTTTTGTAATATTTGTATTTTTGTATTTTTATATTGTAATTTACGGCAACTTATATTTATCCCACTTAGTACTGCTAGTTTATGTACCCTTAGTATAGTTAGTCCACATATTTAAATTTTAGGTATATGTTTATTGTATGCACCTTCCTGCCAAAGCAAATTCCTTGTCTGTGCAAACTTTCATGGCGAATAAATCCCTTTCTGATTCTGATTCTGATTCTGATTAAGCTGTCTCATTCTCTCCCTAGCAATCTCCCTCTGCCTGTCTGCCTGCCTGTCCGTGTGTCTGCCTGTCTGTTCGTCTGCCTGTCTGTGTGTCTGCCTGCCTGTCCGTGTGTCTGCCTGTCTGTTCGTCTGCCTGTCTGTCCGTCTGTCTGTCACTCTGTCCGTCAGGGAGACTGACACAGGGACTGACCTGTTGCAGGACCAGGGCAGCGGGCCAGCTGTTACTCAACCCTGGGTTAATTAATGTCATAAGAAGGAGTGGGGGGGGTGTAGGGGTAGGGCTGTCTAGCAGAGGTATGTCATGCCCCCCCCCCCCCCCAAGGCTAGGACCAAGATCGAGATCTACTTGTCTCGGCTCCTAAGTACAAGCTGTAATGATGTTATGCCTGAGCTTTAAGTGCTAGTTTGTTGGTCGTTTCACTAACACTGGAGGGGCTCAAGCCTTTCTGACAGCTGACTGCAGGCTGTTTCTGTGAAGTTTCCCTCTCTCTCTCTCTCTGACATACACCCATGTCCTACTTCTCTTGTTGAGCGGTATCTGGTTAACTCTGAGATGTTTAGATATGTTGGAGGTGACAGGTTGTCATGCAGTGGATCTCAACTGGTACAGGGGGAGAAATGGCTGGGAGATGAGAGGAGCGTTTGGTTTCTAACCGGGTTCAGAAGCAGAGGCTGTGATTTGTTCCATCGGTTTCACCACTCCACTTGTGTTTATAAATTGTGCGATTAAGAAGTGTAACCTATTGTGCTGGGCCATTACGATCCCTCACAATGTTATGCCTGGGATCTCATTCCCTTCATCAAAACATGTCATGTTGGAATAGGAGAGGGAGCAGGAGAGAAAGAGAGAGAAAGAAAACAGCGCAGGAGAGAGGGAGGGAGAGAGAAAGGGAGAGGGAGGGAGAGAGAAAGGGAGAGGGAGGAAGGGAGAGAGAAAGGAGAGGGAGGGAGAGAGAAAGGGAGAGGGAGAGAAAAGGAGAGGGAGGGAGAAGGAGGGAGGGAGAGAGAAAGGGAGAGGGAGGGAGGGAGAGAGAAAGGGAGAGGGAGGGAGAGAGAAGGGGAGAGGGAGGGAGGGAGAGAGAAAAGGAGAGGGAGGGAGAGAGAAAGGGAGGGAGAGAAAAGGAGAGGGAGGGAGAGAGAAAAGGAGAGGGAGGGAGGGAGAGAGAAAGGGAGAGAGAGGGAGGGAGAGAGAAAAGGAGAGGGAGGGAGAGAGAAAAGGGAGAGGGAGGATGGGTGAGAAACTGATTATTTCTGGTAGAACGCTGTAGGGCCTTATGTTGTTACCCTGTGGTTGGTGGCCTCTGTATTTGTGGTGGAGGTGCTGCTAATGTTGGTGTCAGGCACTGCAGGACTCCTTCCTCAGCCCTGCTACAGATTCCAGGCAGGGCCATGAATCTGAACTAGCCAAGCGAAGGTCAGAAGAAATCAGATTTCTGCCCTTTTTTTAACTTTAATTTCCCCTCTGGATTGGCGGACCATTTTCAATATTTGTGTTGGAGTAGTCCGCAGTGCGTGTGTGTATATCTGTGTGTGTGTGTGTGTTGGCCTGCGTTGGCCTGCGTTTCCAGATTAATACAGTAGTTGTTCCCTTTTTGTCCCCGGTTTAACTGGAATGCATCTAAACATCAACTCATCACAAGATCCCCAGGGTGGACGAAGGCTAAATAAAGCTTAGTCTGGAGGGACGAGGGCTGGAGGGACGAGGGCTGGAGGGACGAGGGCTGGAGGGATAAATAAGCCTCTGTGTTTGCAGAAAAAGGCTGTTTCCCTCTCCGCTCTTCTGGGGACTTCCCAGACTGCTTTGCGTGTTTGGCGGCGGGCTCGCTAGCTCGTGTCCTCTCTCGCAGGACCTGCAAACTGGGTTGGAGACCTGCAGGTGCTCAGTGAAAAGTATTAGCGCTACATTTAACACGGCTGGCAAGCGGATGTCCTTCCAACACGTCAAGCTGCCTCGGCAACCATCCCATAGTAATGCCTTCCAGATGACAATGGGGCGGGAACAGAGGAGAACATGGTCTGTGGAACAGAGTCATCAGAGTGTGGCTAAGGGTCTAGCTGTTATGCTCAGACAAGATGGAAGATGCCCAGGAGACTCTTAATGTCTCTCTTTTCCTCCTCTCTCTCTATCTGTCCCTCCCTCCCTCTATCTCTCACTTTCTCCTCTCTCTCTCTCTCTCTCTCTCTCTCTCTCTCTCTCTCTCTCTCTCTCTCTCTCGCTCTCTCGCTCGCCTCTCTCTCTCTCTCTCTCTCTCTCTCTCTCCTCTCTCTCTCTCTCTCTCTCCTCTCTCTTCTCTCTCTCTCTCTCTCTCTCTCTCTCTCTCTCTCTCTCTCTTCCTCTCTCTCTCTCTCTGTCTCTCTGTCTCCCTCCCTCTCTCTCTCTCTCTTCCCCCCTTTCTCTTCCTCTCTCTCTTTTCCTCTCTCTCTCTTTTCCTCTCTCTCTCTCTGTCTCTCTCCCTCTCTCCTCCTCCCCCTGTAAGCGATTTAAGCCCAGGGTCTACTCCTCCTCATCTGCCTCCGTCCCACTGCGCCTCCTTTATGAGGACCATCTGAGGCGGGCCGATGATGTGCCAGAGTAAAAATGCAATAAACAGCTATTGTGGAGGTAGAGGTTATGTGTGAGCAAGGGGGGAGGTTATGTGTGAGGAAGGGGGGAGGAAAACACAGGTTGTGTAAACAGGTTCTTTCACTGGAAGGTTATTTTTCTGCATCCTTTCCTTCAAACACACACACACACATGCACAGAGCCAGTCCTTCCGCCAGTACTCCTGCAGCCTGCTCTTGACTGCGACGCGACGCATCCCTGCATCAATGTTTTAGACGCCTGGAGAAGGGGAAGGAGCAGCAGAGTGTGAATTATAAGTCAGCAGATAGAACACAGCAGCACTAGAGGAGAGGAGGGGAGGGGAGGGGAGAGGAGTGGATGAGTCGGGGAGAGGAGAGGAGAGGATGAGTAGGGGAGAGGAGAGGAGGGGAGAGGGGTGGGAGAGGAGGGGAATTTGGAGATAAACAATACACAGGAGAAGCACATGGAGAACAGAGAACTGCTATCTCCTTGACATCCTGTTGGTCAAACTTCACGTCCTTCTCACAGAGCGTCAGAGTCTGAGGAGCGTGCAGGCGGAAGTCAGCGCTGGACGCAGTGTGTCAGAAACTTGTCTTCCTCCTGGGGGGTGTCTAACAAGACGCGACCCCCCCCCCCCACACACACACACACACACACCAGCCGCCTTCTGGCAACATCATAAAAAGGAGGAAATCACCAGGTAAACAGCGGTGGGTTTTGTGGTTAACCACGGTGTAAACACACTCCCTGTGTGGGCACAGTACCCCCCCACCCCGCTGTGTGTGGTGTGTGTGTGTGGTTTGTGTGTGTGTGTGTGTGGTGGGGAAGGGGAACAGGGGTGTGTTTGTGCTCTCCGGTCCAGCCTGATTAACACAGCTGGCTGGAGGAGAGAGGAAGGAGGCTGGGGAGAGAACAGCCAGCAACACCAGCCCTGACAAACACACACACACCTGACACACACACACACACACACACACACACAGATCATTAGTGCTGGGCAGAGAGGCAAAAGTAAAGACATCCTTCACTAAAGTACAAATACTCGTGTTTAAAAAGACTCCAAAGAGTTCACCAAATTCACTTTTTGACATATATGGCCATCTGTGTTCAGGAATGTGTCTATTCTCAGTCATGTCGATGTTGTCACACCCTATGTGTCAGCCATCCTTTTTTTTCCGAAAAAGTTTCGAAACGTAATAAAAAATATTTTGTCAACCTTTCCAATAATAGTTTTTTTTTAACTTTTATTAACTTTTTTTCCAGAACTTTTGTATCAAAAGGATTTTTTCAACCTTTCCAAACTTTTTCCAGAACTTTTCTTTCGAAAATATTTGGAAACCCCCCACCAAAAATATAAATAAACAGAACTTAAAAGAACACACACGTTCTTTCACTCACACAACATGTCACAAAAGCTTCCAGTATTTTTTCTTTTGAAAACATTTATTCAACCAAGAATGTTTTTGGGGGGTGCTGTCATTTTCAGTTGAGCAGTTTGGAGTGAGAGAACAAGAGAGTAGAGGAGGTGAACAGTTAGGATCAAATCTCATCCTGTTAGACTAGATCTCACACACACACACACACACACACACTTAAACACACACACAGCCTCCCTCCCATCTCTTCCTCATTAAACTAGCAGCCCTGTTTGGTGTGAACCTGTAGATACACGTCAGCCTGCACCAGGGGGACTTCAGGCCCAAACCGTCACTCACACACACCTTCTGCGCACCTCACACACACCTTCTGCCCTAAACAGCCCCAGTTAACTGGCTTTCTTTTCCACTCAAGAAGGCCTGGTGTTTTGAGTCATTTGGGAATCGGAGGTAACCATGGTGTGTCTCCTCATGCCTTGGGGGTAACATATTTGTGTGTGTTTGCAAGCAATTATTGTATGTGTGTGTGCAAGCAAGCAATTACTGTCAGTATGTGTGTATGTCAGAGAGAAGGGGGGAGAAAGAGAGAGAGGGAGAGGAAAGAAATAGGCCATGGTTGAGTGATAGTTGTGGTTTGGGTCATGTTTTTTGCATGGAGGACAGTGAGGGGTAGGATGGAGAGAGAGAGAGGGCAGCAGGTTGTGGTGTGTGAGCAGGGATACATTAGTTAAGTGCCCCACTGAGCTCAATACATAGTGAATGGGTGTTTGGAGCGATTACCTGCCATAGCAACCTCAGCCCACGCTACCCTGCTTCCAGAGCCCACAATCAGAAGGAAAAATCTAACACAGAGATTTATCTCTACCGTGCGTGCACACACACACACACTCACACACACTCACACACACAGACACTCACACACACTACAGCCAATACCAAGCCCAAGCCCACACGCAAACACTCGCTCTACTGAGATGACCCAGGGCAGTTTTAAGATGACCCTGGTTGGACAATCACGCTAATTCCTTCCGCCCCGTCTTGCGTTTCACACGCGTGATCTGTACGTGTGTGTGTGTCTCTCATTTCAAACAGTTTCTCCTTGGGCCTTTCCCTCGCTGGTGCAGGACTCCGTGCTGACTCAATTAGGCGGTTCCTCTCGTCAATAGCCGTGGGTCTGAAATTCCATTTGATCAGGAGGCCGCTGAGAGCGTGTGTGGTGCTGAGAGCGTGTGTGGTGTTGAGAGCGTGTGTGGTGCTGAGAGCGTGTGTGGTGTTGAGAGCGTGTGTGGTGCTGAGAGCGTGTGTGGTGCTGAGAGCGTGTGTGGTGCTGAGAGCGTGTGTGGTGTTGAGAGCGTGTGTGGTGCTGAGAGCGTGTGTGGTGCTGAGAGCGTGTGTGGTGTTGAGAGCGTGTGTGGTGCTGAGAGCGTGTGTGGTGCTGAGAGCGTGTGTGGTGCTCGAGCAATCCCAAAGAGGCTGCAGCTTGATAGCATTACCACCTGGGTCTGCTCTCCCTGTCTGCCTCCCAGCTCCATAACACAATCACTGGGAATGGATATACTCCCACAGATAAACACACACATCCAGCTCTCTAGCAGTGAAACCTACAAGAGGGCCAGTTTGTATATTAATATAAAAAGTCACGCTGTCTGTGTTAGAGACTTTGTTTGTTGCAAGGAGGAGGAGGAGGGCAGAGCAGCCTGCCCACCTGCTCACTGGGTTTGACATCAACAGGAGGCCTCATTAGCTAGTATTAGCTAGTGTGTGGTTTCTGCTTCATCACCTCTGTTATCTTAACACCTACTGAGAGGGTCTTATAGTATTATAACATTTGTTTAGTTCTCCATCCAACGTATCCCCTCTCTTTCTCACACACTCTCTCTCTCCCTCTCTCACTCTCTCTCTTTCTCACACACTCTCTCTCTCCCTCTCTCCCTCTCTCTCTTTCTCACACTCTCTCTCACTCTCTCTCTTTCTCACACTCTCTCTCTCCCTCTCTCACTCTCTCTCTTTCTCACACTCTCTCTCTCCCTCTCTCACTCTCTCTCTTTCTCACACTCTCTCATTTGCTCTCTCTCACACACTCTCTCACACACACTCTCTCTCTCTTTCTCTCTCAGGTGTATAACCCTTCCAGTCACTCAGGACTGACCTCTCCCTCTCTTCCAGGTACGACTAC
>NC_090064.1:15898632-15902702 GCF_038355195.1 Osmerus mordax
ATGTTGTGTTTTCAAGACTCCCATCTTTTTTTTACACCACGGCCATAAATTTGACTGTTTGTCGAAACCCAGTTACCCGGCGGTCTGTAACATGGGTTTTTATCTCAGATGAAGTGATATGTACGTTTACCCTTGCGTGTGAGTGCACATGTGCGAACGTGTGTGTGTGCAAGGGTGTGTGCGAGTGTGTGTGCGAGTGTGTGTGCGAGCGTGTGTGTGTGAGGGTGTGTGCATGTGTGTGTGTGCGAGGGTGTGTGCGAGGGTGTGTGCGAGTGTGTGTGTGCGAGGGTGTGTGCGAGCGTGTGTGTGCGAGGGTGTGTGCGAGCGTGTGTGTGTGAGGGTGTGTGCAAGCGTGTGTGTGTGTGTGTGTGCGCGAGGGTGTGTGCGAGTGTGCGAGGGTGTGTGCGAGTGTGTGTGTGCGCGTGTGTGTGCGAGCGTGTGTGTGCGAGCGTGTGTGCGAGGGTGTGAGTGCGAGCGTGTGTGTCAGAACACAGAGAGGAGAGGCTGGTGATGCGCTCTGCTGAGTCTCCCTCTGCTGTTCCGAGGGAGGCGGAGCCGTTCATATTCACAGGACCTCTGCATCTTCTGCCATTTCACCTCGCTCCCCCTCGCTGGTGAAACGGACTGACTTACTGCTACCACGGATATACAGACACAACACAAACAAAGACTGAGATGAAAGGAGACAGGGAGAGAGAGAGGGAGAGCGCAGGAGGAGAGGGAGTTAGATGTTGTACTCCTCAATCTGCCCACACTAAAAACACAGACATCACGACTGAAAAGAAAAGCAACCCTGTGTGACTGTAGCGTGTGTGTACCTCTCACGCAACACGAGCGCAAAGCATCCTGGGTAGCGAGGGGGGTGGGTAGCACAAAGGGAACACCCCCCGTGAAGGTGGAGATAAAAGAGATCTGTGGGCTGATTATCTCACCACGGGACGAGCTGGCTCCTCTCTGTTCATCCTCTGTTCTGTTTTGATAGCTTCTCTTTGTAGCGGACATTTCTTCTTTTTTTGGGAAGATGAACAAAGCGCCCGGGAACCGTCCGAATTTCTCCCTCACACAATCACAGAGGTGGTGGTGATAACCGATAAACAAAGGCAGAGAGACAGAGAGAGAGAGAAAGAGGGAGACAGACAGACAGAGAGAAAGAGAGCAATACTAGTCCTTATCTACCTCTTTCATTTAACTGTATGTCACTCTTCCAGACCCATTCTCCCCTGCCCCCCCCCCCCCCTCCCCCCTTATCCTCCTCGTCAAGTCCCCTTTGATGGTCGAGAGAGAGAGAGATACCCCTACCAGCCCTGGACCCAGGCATCCCCCAGTTCTCAGCTAGGAATGTCGTGGTCAGTTGAATGGATTCCGGAAGGCCAATTCTTGTTCTGTCAGCATTGGTATCAGATAAGAACTGTAGATAGACATACAGGATGGACTTCCTCTCAACCTCCAGTCAGGAACCAAGGCCTGGTATCGACTCGTTGTAGCAGCCCCGAGTTCTCTGTGATGGAGGTCTTGTTTTTAACCCTGTCTGCTACCAGCCTGAGTCCCACCAGGACATCCACCCAACTGCCGTTCTTCTGTGCTTTTACGTGAAAAGCTACCATGTGACCCCCATGTCCTCTGTGTCCTGGGCGGGGGGCGGGGGGGCGGGGGTAGGGGGGGGTGGGGGCAGGGGGGGCAGGTGGGGGGTAGGGTAACCACATGGCTGACCACATCCCCGTGAGTGGCATTTATCAAAAGTTTCAATATCTCCTTTTTCCAAACGTAAAATGTTGGAAGAGAGGGTTGGACGTGGTGGGGTGGGGGTGGTAGAACTGCAGAATTAATAGTCCCGCTGTTTGGAAACCCAACTTTTAGTTCAGCTCTAAATGTCAAATTGCCTCACAATCAAAGCTGCTTGCTTTTTGCCTCACCAAAAATAGAGAAAGAGAGACAGGGACAGAGAGAGAGAGAGAAAATAAATGAAGCACTCTCCTTTCCCTCCACTGTTCGTACGACAGGCGGGAGTGGTCCTGATGGTCCTGAATTAGAGGCCTAGCAAGATGCCTGAATGACGGGGGAATGAACGCTTTGCCACATTCACTTAAACTGCTGCAGCGCTACACCAGCTCTCTCTGGCCACAGCTGCCCGCTATTTCCATCAGATCCCTCCATGGGAGGGTGTCAGAGAACAAAAAAAAGGACGTGACGTTAAATGTCAAGCTTTTCCACCGCTAACGGGCGTCTGTGTCTGCAGGAGATAGACACAGCTCCGTGTGACCAGACGTCCTGGTGTTGCAGGAAGCTGCTCAGTGGACTCTGCGTAAGGTTCTGTTCTTCCACACTGTCCCCGGCCTCCTCCTGGCTACTTTCAGCTCGTGTTAAACCCCCATCTGTTGACTGTAATGCCGTGCTCAGTGAGGAACGTTTGTGAAATGTGCTAACATTCCCTGAAAGGCACCCCTCTATGGAACTAGGAATTAATGTTTTGAGTGGCTGTCTTACAGAAATGTAGAGCTGTATGTGTGTGTGTGAGAGTGTGTGTTTTGGAAGGGGGAGTGGGGGGGTTTCCAGTTGCAAAGTGAGTCAAGCGGTATGTTGATTCATTCCCCCCAGAATCCTTTGCTGGTGATTGAGTCCTCTCAGTGATGTTTACACTCTCACCCAACAGATGTTACAGCACATTTAGTGGAGTGCTTTACCACACACTCACACTCACACACACACACACACTCACACACACACACATTCAGAATGCAGGATACAGAAGTGTGAAATGTCAGGCTGAATGAAAGACAGAGGCGAGGAGAGAGCTTACAGCTCAATGAGACAGTCCAGATGCAGGCTCCTGAATGGTAAGGCCCGACAAGGTGGTCCGAGTCTCTGGGTCATAAAGCTTTCCTCTCTGTGCAGCAGCTGGCACCCAGAGCTTATCCATCACAAAGCACAAAGACACAGGCAAACAAACAAGCCATAAAGACACCCAGGACTCAAAAACATCTTCTTTGTCTCCCCCACCACCTCTCCGGCTCTTTCCTTTCTTTCTTTCTCTCTTTCGACTTTTCTCAGGTCCGGAATGTTCCAGGAACTTCACCTCCAACAGCGGAGTCATCAAGTCTCCGGGTTTCCCCGAGAAATACCCCAACAACCTGGACTGCACCTTCATGATCTTCGCCCCCAAGATGTCGGAGATCGTCCTGGAGTTCGAGAGCTTTGAGCTGGAGCCAGACCTCACGCCCCCCAGCGGAGTGTTCTGTCGCTACGACCGCATGGAGATCTGGGACGGCTTCCCTGGAGGTGAGGCTGGGGGGGGGGGCCAAGACTACAGGAAGTGATGTATCTCAGCATGCGACAGGGACGCCTAGTGAGAGCTTTACTGTGAAACTGTGGTGAATACTCTTGAGTGTGTGAACGTTTATTTTTGGTGGGAGATTTATCTTGGGCTCCGAATCACCCTCCATCCAATAATATGCCCTGGGAGAGGCCGATAGTCTGTCCAGAACAAAGAGGTGTGGACCAAATGACCAGCCTTCACTCCATGAACAACATTTCCTGGTTATGATAGTGTCCTTGCACTGCTACGTCTGTGGTATTGTGTTGGTGGAGATGTGTTTATGTTTGTCTGATGGGGGGCTGATGAATGCTCCACCACACCCTGCTTCTTAAAAGAGTTACTTTTGAGAGTCCATCGCACTCCTGCAGGAAGTGACTCACGTCGGGACTTCCTGTTAGTCCGCTTCTATGGGTCTGGCTGGCTGTCTCACGGCAGAATGTGTGGGTGGAACTGGCGGTAACAGTCACTGTTCTAGCATGTTCTGTGGGGATCACAGATTATTATTGTCTCAGACAATGTCAGCAGTTTGGAGAGCTGCTTCGGAGCTGTCGTTTCTCCTCTTCTGGGAGTGTGAGTAGTAACTCTGGCTGCAGGAATTCGTTTAAAAGCGCGCTATAATTTACAAGCTCATTTATACTTTTCTCCCTGAGGTGAAGTTCTCTGGTGAACAGTGTTGATTGGACAGAGTGTGAAAGGTCTCGAGGGCACCATCTCTGTCACCTTGTTATCGCCATTATTTTAGTCACAAGGTGAGACC